>NW_028262300.1:0-81610 GCF_047370975.1 Nipponia nippon
CTTGGAGGCAGGCCATGCCCGATAGCTCCTCGGGAATCCTCGGAGGAATCTCCAGAATGTTTTGGCCTCGCCTGGAGACAGCTGAATTTAGCAGGTAGCCATCCCAGACTTTTCCAAGGTAGATACCCAAGGTGTTTTGTGTATGGTGGAGGCAAGCCCATGCTCGGTAGACCTCTGGGAGTCCTCCAAGGCAGCATGGGAGTGCTTTGCCTTTCCCTGGAGCCAGCTGAAGTCCTGGATAGAAGATGCATGTGACACCTGTATGGTTACCTGAAAGGTTTTGTTCACGTGGGGGCAGGTCCGTGGCTGGTAGCTTCCCCCACGGAAGTTACCCAAAGAGTTTTGCCTCTGCTGGAGGCAGTTCCATGCCCTGTAGCTCTCTCAGACTCCTCCCAGGCAGCTTTGGAGTGTTTGGAGTTTGCCTGGAGACAGCTGAGGTCCTTGGTAACAGCTGCAGCCTCGTCCTAGCTAGTTACCTGAAGAGTTTTCTTCATGTGTGAGGCAGGTTTATTCCCAGAAGCTCCCCGAGACTCCTTCCAGGCATCTCCAGTGTCCAGTGTTTAGCTTTGTCTGGAGACAGGTGAATTCCCTGGCAGCAGCCCCAGGCTCTTTGAAGGGAGCTACGCAAAGAGCATTGTGTATGTTGGGGGAAGGGCTGTGCTCAGTAGCTGGGTGGGAATTCTCCCAGGCACGTTCAGGATTGTCTTGGCCTCCTCTGGGGAAAGCTGAAGTCCCAGGCAGCGGCCCCAGACTCCTGCACGGTAGGTACCCGAAGCGTTTTGTCCACGTTGGAGGCAGGTGCAAGCCCGGTAGCTCCCTGGGACTTGTCCCAGGCAGCTGCAGAATTTGTTGGTCTTCCCTGGAGAGAGCTGAATTTTGCAGGTAGCAGCCCCTGACTCCTCCAAGGAATCCACTCAGGGAGTGTTTTCACTGCTGGGGGATGGTCCATGCCCTGTAGCTTTCTGGGAGTCCTCCCAGGCAGCTTTGGAGTTTTTGGCCTTCGCAGGATATAGCTGAAATCTCGGGTATCAGCCCCAGACTCCTCCAGGGAATCCACCCAAGGAGTTTTCTCCATGTTGGAGGCAGGTCCATGCTCTGTACCTTGCTGAGACTCCTGCGAAGCAGCCTGGGAGTGTTTTTTCCTTCCCTGGAGATGGCTGAATTTTCTGGGTAGCAGCCCCAGACTCCTCCTCGGTAGTTACCTGAAAAGTTTTCTTCATGTAGGACTCAGGTGCGTGCCCGGTAGCTCCCCGGGACTCCTCCCAGGTGTCTGCACAAGTGTTTTGGCCTCCTCTGGAGATGGATGAATTCTCCGGCAGGAGCCCGAGACTCTTCAAAGGTAGCTATGCTACTGAGCACTGTGTATGTTGGAGGCAGGTCATGCTCTGTAGCTCCCCGGGACCTCTCCCAGGCAGCTCCAGAATGTTTTGGCCTTTTCAGGAGATGGATGAATTCCTTGGTGAGCAGCCCTGGACTCTTCCAAGGTTGCTAGCACAGGCATTTTGTCGATACTGGAGGCATGTCCGTGCTTTGTACCTTGCTGGGACTCCTCTCAGGCAGCTTGGGAGTGTTTTGCTGTTCCCTGGCTATAGATGAAGTTTCAGGTAGCATCCCCCGAGTCCTCTCTAGTTAGTTACTTGAAGAGCTTTCTTCATACTGAAGGCAGGTCCATGTCCTGCAGCTCCCCAGGACTCCTCTCCGGCATCTCCAGGAGCTCTTTGGTTTCTTCTGGAGACCAGGGAATTCCCTGGTAGCAGCCCCAGACTAGTCTAAGGTAACTACCTGAACAGCAATGTGTATGCTGGGGGAAAGTCCACGCCCAGTAGCTCCCCAGGACTCCTCCCAGTCATCTCCTGGATGGTGGTGGACTTGGCAGTGCTAGGTTAACAGTTGGACTTGATGATCTTAACGGTCTTTTCCCGCCTAAACAATTCTATGATTCTCCAGGAGTGTCTTGGCCTCCAGGGGTGTCTTAGCTGCCCAGCTGCACAGAGGCTTTTCTCCATGGCACTGACGTAGCACTGGACCTCGTCTGGTGTGGAAGTCTCGGTCTCATGCCCTTGCCACTGACAAGTGCAGATCATCCTGTGTACTCAGGAGCCCTTGTTTTATGATTCTGTGATTTTTCTGAGGAAGGTTTCTTAGCTCTGCTGCAGGAGATGGGTACAATTTGAATCAGGTAGATGTGTTTCAGATGCGGTGTTTCTTCAAGGGCACTTCTGGCAGGGGTAGAAGGAGAACATGGTTATCCTGACCCAGTAGATTCTGTGTTCCCTCTTGTGGTTTTCCCTCTGAGGAGGATCAGAAAGGATGAAGCAAGAGACATGTTTTCATCATAGGTGGTTAGCAGCTAGGCTGTCAGTGTCTTTCTATTGCGTTTGCCTTGTCACCACTGACTCAGCCAGGAGCCGTTTGTTCTTCTTCATGTTGAGACCTCGTGGTCTGACACCTTCTGAGGGGCATGCCATTTTAGGAGTCCTTCCCAAGGAGGGCAGCAGGGGTCGCAGAGCACGTGACCTCAGAGGGCCAATGGAGACAACCGATGCCCATTTTCTGTTGGGGTGTAGTTTTTCCTTGTTTACTTCACAGAAGTCCCCATGTTGCTGCACATTCTTTGGATCAAGTTTACCCTACTGCATCATCAGGTGTAGGCATGACTTTTAAAGCTCAGCCAACCCCAACACGTGTCATTGCTGATGCTTTTGCTTTCCATAGCTGCACTCAGAAGAGCTTGGAGAGCGTGGAATAGAGGTGGATGCCAGACAGATGCGCCTCCTTAAGAGACCCCCACTTCACTCTCCACCCTGGCAGAGCCAGGAGGAGCCCTGACCAGCAAGCAGAAGGAGAGGTATGAGGCAAAGCCAAGCTCCAAAGCCCTGTTGCAAGGCATCGCATGTGCAAAATCACTTTCTGATGCAAAACGAGGGTAGATGCACATAGGAACTGCTCCGCAATCTGCTGTGGCATTAACCTTGGAATTTAGCAAGGGTGCTTCTTTTTAGGCATGGCTTGTGCCTCTTTCAGCTCAAAGTGACCATGTTTAGCAATGCTGTGCCTTATCGAAGTAGAATGCAGCCGGAGAGGAGTTGGGAAGGGGGATGTGAGCAGCAATAGCATCCATGTGAGCAGCAAACCCCAGGTATCTTTCCTGGAATCCATCCTGCTCTGGTCACCCTGCGTGGTTAGGTGTCCGGTCAAGAGGACAAACCTGGCAGCATTTTCCTTCTGTACCTGGTGCGGTCACAAGTCAAGCAGTTAGCCTGGCCATTTTCATTATGGTGACGTCCTAAATGAATCCTTGCAAGGCTCTGAAATAGAAAAACCATCCTCCTACCTAATAAGCTAAGTAGTGGTGCACATGCATTCATGATTTCCAAGTAGTCAGGGACTGATAAGGGCGATACCCCATTAGCAGTCAACAGAAAAGGCAAGGCTGCTTCTTTATAATATTTATTTATAATAATACAATGTTATTTATAATAAAAATTGTCAGCATTATCATGATAATAATGATCCACCATTAAAATGATAATTATTCACTGTTCATCAACCTTTTCCTTTACATTTGTGGCTGGGCAGAGTGGTTTTGCTTTCAAACAATGCCAGTTTGAGAACTAGCATTTCTCATCAGCTGTAGCTTTCTTGTTGGGTTTTGGGTTGGTTTGGGGAGTTTGATTGTGTGTTGTTTTTGTTTTTCCTGAGAAGAGCTGCTTTTGAATTGCTGTGAATTCAGTGGCTGGTTTGCAGCAGTAGAGCATGGAGGAGGAATCCGTATTGAAATAAAAGTGTTTTGGCTGGCAAGACAAAGAGGTCCCAGTTTGGAGAGTCCTTCTGCATCGTTCTGAAGGATTACCAGAGCAAGGCAGCAAGGAGTCTACATTGGAAACTCGATGTTCCTGTTGCTTAACTCCAGAGCGATTGCTGAGGTTGAGGGGGCTCTGGCCCTCTTTTTTCCAAACTGGAGAGAATTCAGTTCGAGGGAGAGCCTCTTTGGCAGTTTTAGTAGTTTAGGGCCAGAGTCCATTTGGGGGCTGGGGCCCTTGGGGCTGGGGGCTGTTTCTGCCCCGTGGGCTTGGCCTGGCGCTGCCAGCTGGGAAGGGTCTTTCCAAAATCCTGCTGGAAGGAGGCAGATGTGGGACCTGTGGACAGGGAGCACCCCTGGACCAGCCGCAGGACCTGCTGCCAAGCTGCATTCAGATCAGCTCTTCCCAGCAGGACACTGCCCAGGAGTGACTGTGAGTGTTGCTGTTCTCCCTCCGGAAGCATGGCACGCCCCAAGCACAGCCAGAGCTGCGCCTGTGCCAGGAGAAGCCTTTAAGCAGAGCCGGGGCTGATGGTGACAGCTCCCAGCAGCTGTCCAGGTCAGAGAGATGCAGGTAAGATGGCAGAGAGGGGACACTGAGTGGTTGTCACTTCTCTTGCAGGAACAGCGTTTAACAGCAGGAGGGAGGCAGGACGAAAGGGCCCATGATGTCAAAAAGCACATCAAACAACTGGTGCAGTCATGATGAGAGCAGAAGGAGATGAGAAGGAGATGCAGGTGACCCGTCTGGGACAATGCTTGCGAGGTAACATCTGCCACCCGAACCCAGGGCCAGAGAGAGGCAGTGGGAGGTGGTGGAGTGGGTGAGGAAGGTGCCTGGGAGAGGGGAGAGCAGGGGGAGGTGGGAGACCGAGATGGAGATGGAGGGGGAAAAGCCGGGGTGTTGGCAGTGAGGACGCTTCTCCTGTGGAGGGGCTTGTGAGGTCACTGGTGCCTGAGGAGCTGATAGGGCAGGAGCAGGCCCCTGGCTTGAGCAGGTGCTTGTGATGTCACTGGTGCCTGAGGAGCTGATAGGCCAGGAGCAGGCAGGTGTGAGCAGCCATCAAGGGGACTGCTTAGAAGGGGAAATGCCTGAGCAACAGAACGTTCCTGCGAGCCTGGGAGCTGTGAGCCTGGCGATCAGAAGCATCCCTGAGACGTGCAGCTGGCCACTTTGCAGCACAGCTAGGGACCGAGAATCCAGGCACCTCCAGATCATCTCGGAAGTGAGACTCTGTCTGTTATGTTATTCTTCTCCCTTTGGGCTCACTTTTGAAGTCGGCTAGGTTTATGCACCCACCTCTGGGAAGGCTGGGTCCCCTCTGGGATCGCTTTGTCCTCCCCTCTGGGATGATGCTTTGGCCCTTTCTGGAATCTAATTCACTCTGTACCAGTATTATATCTCCATATAAGTAATCCATCATCAGTATATCTGCTGCTCTTTCGAGGATAAGTTCCCTGCCTAGTGACAACTTTTTAATAACCTGGCTGTTGCTATTCTGTTGCTTATTCCTAAAAGATTGGTTGTTGCTATACAATTGCTTGCTGCTTTTACTGACTGCTGCCATCCTATTGATTGATGCTCTGCCATTGATTGCTGATAGAAATGGGAAGCAGGTCCATGCCCTGGAGCTCCCCAGGCCTCCTCCCAGGCATCTGCCCCAGTGTTTTGTCCTGCTGTGGAGGGAGCTGAAGTCCTGGGGAGCAGCCCCAGACTGCACCAGGGGAGACACCTGAAGAGTTTGGTGTATGTCGGAGGCACTCTGGAACTCCTTGCAGGGATTTCCCGGGGTCTTTTGGTTTCTTCTGGAGACAAGTGAATTCCCAGGTAGCAGCCCCAGAATCTTCTAAGGTAGCTACCCAAAGAGCATGGTGCATCTTGGGGGCAGGTCCATTCCTGTTTTTACTTCAGGACTTTTCCCATACATCTGACGGAGTGTTTTCATTTTCTTTACAGACAGCTGAAGTCCCAGGTAGCTGCAGCACAACTTTCCCCGTTAGTTAGTGGCAGAGTTTTCCTTGTCTTGGAGGCAGGCCATGCCCGATAGCTCCTCGGGAATCCTCGGAGGAATCTCCAGAATGTTTTGGCCTCGCCTGGAGACAGCTGAATTTAGCAGGTAGCCATCCCAGACTTTTCCAAGGTAGATACCCAAGGTGTTTTGTGTATGGTGGAGGCAAGCCCATGCTCGGTAGACCTCTGGGAGTCCTCCAAGGCAGCATGGGAGTGCTTTGCCTTTCCCTGGAGCCAGCTGAAGTCCTGGATAGAAGATGCATGTGACACCTGTATGGTTACCTGAAAGGTTTTGTTCACGTGGGGGCAGGTCCGTGGCTGGTAGCTTCCCCCACGGAAGTTACCCAAAGAGTTTTGCCTCTGCTGGAGGCAGTTCCATGCCCTGTAGCTCTCTCAGACTCCTCCCAGGCAGCTTTGGAGTGTTTGGAGTTTGCCTGGAGACAGCTGAGGTCCTTGGTAACAGCTGCAGCCTCGTCCTAGCTAGTTACCTGAAGAGTTTTCTTCATGTGTGAGGCAGGTTTATTCCCAGAAGCTCCCCGAGACTCCTTCCAGGCATCTCCAGTGTCCAGTGTTTAGCTTTGTCTGGAGACAGGTGAATTCCCTGGCAGCAGCCCCAGGCTCTTTGAAGGGAGCTACGCAAAGAGCATTGTGTATGTTGGGGGAAGGGCTGTGCTCAGTAGCTGGGTGGGAATTCTCCCAGGCACGTTCAGGATTGTCTTGGCCTCCTCTGGGGAAAGCTGAAGTCCCAGGCAGCGGCCCCAGACTCCTGCACGGTAGGTACCCGAAGCGTTTTGTCCACGTTGGAGGCAGGTGCAAGCCCGGTAGCTCCCTGGGACTTGTCCCAGGCAGCTGCAGAATTTGTTGGTCTTCCCTGGAGAGAGCTGAATTTTGCAGGTAGCAGCCCCTGACTCCTCCAAGGAATCCACTCAGGGAGTGTTTTCACTGCTGGGGGATGGTCCATGCCCTGTAGCTTTCTGGGAGTCCTCCCAGGCAGCTTTGGAGTTTTTTGGCCTTCGCAGGATATAGCTGAAATCTCGGGTATCAGCCCCAGACTCCTCCAGGGAATCCACCCAAGGAGTTTTCTCCATGTTGGAGGCAGGTCCATGCTCTGTACCTTGCTGAGACTCCTGCGAAGCAGCCTGGGAGTGTTTTTTCCTTCCCTGGAGATGGCTGAATTTTCTGGGTAGCAGCCCCAGACTCCTCCTCGGTAGTTACCTGAAAAGTTTTCTTCATGTAGGACTCAGGTGCGTGCCCGGTAGCTCCCCGGGACTCCTCCCAGGTGTCTGCACAAGTGTTTTGGCCTCCTCTGGAGATGGATGAATTCTCCGGCAGGAGCCTGAGACTCTTCAAAGGTAGCTATGCTACTGAGCACTGTGTATGTTGGAGGCAGGTCATGCTCTGTAGCTCCCCGGGACCTCTCCCAGGCAGCTCCAGAATGTTTTGGCCTTTTCAGGAGATGGATGAATTCCTTGGTGAGCAGCCCTGGACTCTTCCAAGGTTGCTAGCACAGGCATTTTGTCGATACTGGAGGCATGTCCGTGCTTTGTACCTTGCTGGGACTCCTCTCAGGCAGCTTGGGAGTGTTTTGCTGTTCCCTGGCTATAGATGAAGTTTCAGGTAGCATCCCCCGAGTCCTCTCTAGTTAGTTACTTGAAGAGCTTTCTTCATACTGAAGGCAGGTCCATGCCCTGCAGCTCCCCAGGACTCCTCTCCGGCATCTCCAGGAGCTCTTTGGTTTCTTCTGGAGACCAGGGAATTCCCTGGTAGCAGCCCCAGACTAGTCTAAGGTAACTACCTGAACAGCAATGTGTATGCTGGGGGAAAGTCCACGCCCAGTAGCTCCCCAGGACTCCTCCCAGTCATCTCCTGGATGGTGGTGGACTTGGCAGTGCTAGGTTAACAGTTGGACTTGATGATCTTAACGGTCTTTTCCCGCCTAAACAATTCTATGATTCTCCAGGAGTGTCTTGGCCTCCAGGGGTGTCTTAGCTGCCCAGCTGCACAGAGGCTTTTCTCCATGGCACTGACGTAGCACTGGACCTCGTCTGGTGTGGAAGTCTCGGTCTCATGCCCTTGCCACTGACAAGTGCAGATCATCCTGTGTACTCAGGAGCCCTTGTTTTATGATTCTGTGATTTTTCTGAGGAAGGTTTCTTAGCTCTGCTGCAGGAGATGGGTACAATTTGAATCAGGTAGATGTGTTTCAGATGCGGTGTTTCTTCAAGGGCACTTCTGGCAGGGGTAGAAGGAGAACATGGTTATCCTGACCCAGTAGATTCTGTGTTCCCTCTTGTGGTTTTCCCTCTGAGGAGGATCAGGTGATGAAGCAAGAGACATGTTTTCATCATAGGTGGTTAGCAGCTAGGCTGTCAGTGTCTTTCTATTGCATTTGCCTTGTCACCACTGACTCAGCCAGGAGCCGTTTGTTCTTCTTCATGTTGAGACCTCGTGGTCTGACACCTTCTGAGGGGCATGCCATTTTAGGAGTCCTTCCCAAGGAGGGCAGCAGGGGTCGCAGAGCACGTGACCTCAGAGGGCCAATGGAGACAACCGATGCCCATTTTCTGTTGGGGTGTAGTTTTTCCTTGTTTACTTCACAGAAGTCCCCATGTTGCTGCACATTCTTTGGATCAAGTTTACCCTACTGCATCATCAGGTGTAGGCATGACTTTTAAAGCTCAGCCAACCCCAACACGTGTCATTGCTGATGCTTTTGCTTTCCATAGCTGCACTCAGAAGAGCTTGGAGAGCGTGGAATAGAGGTGGATGCCAGACAGATGCGCCTCCTTAAGAGACCCCCACTTCACTCTCCACCCTGGCAGAGCCAGGAGGAGCCCTGACCAGCAAGCAGAAGGAGAGGTATGAGGCAAAGCCAAGCTCCAAAGCCCTGTTGCAAGGCATCGCATGTGCAAAATCACTTTCTGATGCAAAACGAGGGTAGATGCACATAGGAACTGCTCCGCAATCTGCTGTGGCATTAACCTTGGAATTTAGCAAGGGTGCTTCTTTTTAGGCATGGCTTGTGCCTCTTTCAGCTCAAAGTGACCATGTTTAGCAATGCTGTGCCTTATCGAAGTAGAATGCAGCCGGAGAGGAGTTGGGAAGGGGGATGTGAGCAGCAATAGCATCCATGTGAGCAGCAAACCCCAGGTATCTTTCCTGGAATCCATCCTGCTCTGGTCACCCTGCGTGGTTAGGTGTCCGGTCAAGAGGACAAACCTGGCAGCATTTTCCTTCTGTACCTGGTGCGGTCACAAGTCAAGCAGTTAGCCTGGCCATTTTCATTATGGTGACGTCCTAAATGAATCCTTGCAAGGCTCTGAAATAGAAAAAACCATCCTCCTACCTAATAAGCTAAGTAGTGGTGCACATGCATTCATGATTTCCAAGTAGTCAGGGACTGATAAGGGCGATACCCCATTAGCAGTCAACAGAAAAGGCAAGGCTGCTTCTTTATAATATTTATTTATAATAATACAATGTTATTTATAATAAAAATTGTCAGCATTATCATGATAATAATGATCCACCATTAAAATGATAATTATTCACTGTTCATCAACCTTTTCCTTTACATTTGTGGCTGGGCAGAGTGGTTTTGCTTTCAAACAATGCCAGTTTGAGAACTAGCATTTCTCATCAGCTGTAGCTTTCTTGTTGGGTTTTGGGTTGGTTTGGGGAGTTTGATTGTGTGTTGTTTTTGTTTTTCCTGAGAAGAGCTGCTTTTGAATTGCTGTGAATTCAGTGGCTGGTTTGCAGCAGTAGAGCATGGAGGAGGAATCCGTATTGAAATAAAAGTGTTTTGGCTGGCAAGACAAAGAGGTCCCAGTTTGGAGAGTCCTTCTGCATCGTTCTGAAGGATTACCAGAGCAAGGCAGCAAGGAGTCTACATTGGAAACTCGATGTTCCTGTTGCTTAACTCCAGAGCGATTGCTGAGGTTGAGGGGGCTCTGGCCCTCTTTTTTCCAAACTGGAGAGAATTCAGTTCGAGGGAGAGCCTCTTTGGCAGTTTTAGTAGTTTAGGGCCAGAGTCCATTTGGGGGCTGGGGCCCTTGGGGCTGGGGGCTGTTTCTGCCCCGTGGGCTTGGCCTGGTGCTGCCAGCTGGGAAGGGGCTTTCCAAAATCCTGCTGGAAGGAGGCAGATGTGGGACCTGTGGACAGGGAGCACCCCTGGACCAGCCGCAGGACCTGCTGCCAAGCTGCATTCAGATCAGCTCTTCCCAGCAGGACACTGCCCAGGAGTGACTGTGAGTGTTGCTGTTCTCCCTCCGGAAGCATGGCACGCCCCAAGCACAGCCAGAGCTGCGCCTGTGCCAGGAGAAGCCTTTAAGCAGAGCCGGGGCTGATGGTGACAGCTCCCAGCAGCTGTCCAGGTCAGAGAGATGCAGGTAAGATGGCAGAGAGGGGACACTGAGTGGTTGTCACTTCTCTTGCAGGAACAGCGTTTAACAGCAGGAGGGAGGCAGGACGAAAGGGCCCATGATGTCAAAAAGCACATCAAACAACTGGTGCAGTCATGATGAGAGCAGAAGGAGATGAGAAGGAGATGCAGGTGACCCGTCTGGGACAATGCTTGCGAGGTAACATCTGCCACCCGAACCCAGGGCCAGAGAGAGGCAGTGGGAGGTGGTGGAGTGGGTGAGGAAGGTGCCTGGGAGAGGGGAGAGCAGGGGGAGGTGGGAGACCGAGATGGAGATGGAGGGGGAAAAGCCGGGGTGTTGGCAGTGAGGACGCTTCTCCTGTGGAGGGGCTTGTGAGGTCACTGGTGCCTGAGGAGCTGATAGGGCAGGAGCAGGCCCCTGGCTTGAGCAGGTGCTTGTGATGTCACTGGTGCCTGAGGAGCTGATAGGCCAGGAGCAGGCAGGTGTGAGCAGCCATCAAGGGGACTGCTTAGAAGGGGAAATGCCTGAGCAACAGAACGTTCCTGCGAGCCTGGGAGCTGTGAGCCTGGCGATCAGAAGCATCCCTGAGACGTGCAGCTGGCCACTTTGCAGCACAGCTAGGGACCGAGAATCCAGGCACCTCCAGATCATCTCGGAAGTGAGACTCTGTCTGTTATGTTATTCTTCTCCCTTTGGGCTCACTTTTGAAGTCGGCTAGGTTTATGCACCCACCTCTGGGAAGGCTGGGTCCCCTCTGGGATCGCTTTGTCCTCCCCTCTGGGATGATGCTTTGGCCCTTTCTGGAATCTAATTCACTCTGTACCAGTATTATATCTCCATATAAGTAATCCATCATCAGTATATCTGCTGCTCTTTCGAGGATAAGTTCCCTGCCTAGTGACAACTTTTTAATAACCTGGCTGTTGCTATTCTGTTGCTTATTCCTAAAAGATTGGTTGTTGCTATACAATTGCTTGCTGCTTTTACTGACTGCTGCCATCCTATTGATTGATGCTCTGCCATTGATTGCTGATAGAAATGGGAAGCAGGTCCATGCCCTGGAGCTCCCCAGGCCTCCTCCCAGGCATCTGCCCCAGTGTTTTGTCCTGCTGTGGAGGGAGCTGAAGTCCTGGGGAGCAGCCCCAGACTGCACCAGGGGAGACACCTGAAGAGTTTGGTGTATGTCGGAGGCACTCTGGAACTCCTTGCAGGGATTTCCCGGGGTCTTTTGGTTTCTTCTGGAGACAAGTGAATTCCCAGGTAGCAGCCCCAGAATCTTCTAAGGTAGCTACCCAAAGAGCATGGTGCATCTTGGGGGCAGGTCCATTCCTGTTTTTACTTCAGGACTTTTCCCATACATCTGACGGAGTGTTTTCATTTTCTTTACAGACAGCTGAAGTCCCAGGTAGCTGCAGCACAACTTTCCCCGTTAGTTAGTGGCAGAGTTTTCCTTGTCTTGGAGGCAGGCCATGCCCGATAGCTCCTCGGGAATCCTCGGAGGAATCTCCAGAATGTTTTGGCCTCGCCTGGAGACAGCTGAATTTAGCAGGTAGCCATCCCAGACTTTTCCAAGGTAGATACCCAAGGTGTTTTGTGTATGGTGGAGGCAAGCCCATGCTCGGTAGACCTCTGGGAGTCCTCCAAGGCAGCATGGGAGTGCTTTGCCTTTCCCTGGAGCCAGCTGAAGTCCTGGATAGAAGATGCATGTGACACCTGTATGGTTACCTGAAAGGTTTTGTTCACGTGGGGGCAGGTCCGTGGCTGGTAGCTTCCCCCACGGAAGTTACCCAAAGAGTTTTGCCTCTGCTGGAGGCAGTTCCATGCCCTGTAGCTCTCTCAGACTCCTCCCAGGCAGCTTTGGAGTGTTTGGAGTTTGCCTGGAGACAGCTGAGGTCCTTGGTAACAGCTGCAGCCTCGTCCTAGCTAGTTACCTGAAGAGTTTTCTTCATGTGTGAGGCAGGTTTATTCCCAGAAGCTCCCCGAGACTCCTTCCAGGCATCTCCAGTGTCCAGTGTTTAGCTTTGTCTGGAGACAGGTGAATTCCCTGGCAGCAGCCCCAGGCTCTTTGAAGGGAGCTACGCAAAGAGCATTGTGTATGTTGGGGGAAGGGCTGTGCTCAGTAGCTGGGTGGGAATTCTCCCAGGCACGTTCAGGATTGTCTTGGCCTCCTCTGGGGAAAGCTGAAGTCCCAGGCAGCGGCCCCAGACTCCTGCACGGTAGGTACCCGAAGCGTTTTGTCCACGTTGGAGGCAGGTGCAAGCCCGGTAGCTCCCTGGGACTTGTCCCAGGCAGCTGCAGAATTTGTTGGTCTTCCCTGGAGAGAGCTGAATTTTGCAGGTAGCAGCCCCTGACTCCTCCAAGGAATCCACTCAGGGAGTGTTTTCACTGCTGGGGGATGGTCCATGCCCTGTAGCTTTCTGGGAGTCCTCCCAGGCAGCTTTGGAGTTTTTTGGCCTTCGCAGGATGTAGCTGAAATCTCAGGTATCAGCCCCAGACTCCTCCAGGGAATCCACCCAAGGAGTTTTCTCCATGTTGGAGGCAGGTCCATGCTCTGTACCTTGCTGAGACTCCTGCGAAGCAGCCTGGGAGTGTTTTTTCCTTCCCTGGAGATGGCTGAATTTTCTGGGTAGCAGCCCCAGACTCCTCCTCGGTAGTTACCTGAAAAGTTTTCTTCATGTAGGACTCAGGTGCGTGCCCGGTAGCTCCCCGGGACTCCTCCCAGGTGTCTGCACAAGTGTTTTGGCCTCCTCTGGAGATGGATGAATTCTCCGGCAGGAGCCTGAGACTCTTCAAAGGTAGCTATGCTACTGAGCACTGTGTATGTTGGAGGCAGGTCATGCTCTGTAGCTCCCCGGGACCTCTCCCAGGCAGCTCCAGAATGTTTTGGCCTTTTCAGGAGATGGATGAATTCCTTGGTGAGCAGCCCTGGACTCTTCCAAGGTTGCTAGCACAGGCATTTTGTCGATACTGGAGGCATGTCCGTGCTTTGTACCTTGCTGGGACTCCTCTCAGGCAGCTTGGGAGTGTTTTGCTGTTCCCTGGCTATAGATGAAGTTTCAGGTAGCAGCCCCTGAGTCCTCTCTAGTTAGTTACTTGAAGAGCTTTCTTCATACTGAAGGCAGGTCCATGCCCTGCAGCTCCCCAGGACTCCTCTCCGGCATCTCCAGGAGCTCTTTGGTTTCTTCTGGAGACCAGGGAATTCCCTGGTAGCAGCCCCAGACTAGTCTAAGGTAACTACCTGAACAGCAATGTGTATGCTGGGGGAAAGTCCACGCCCAGTAGCTCCCCAGGACTCCTCCCAGTCATCTCCTGGATGGTGGTGGACTTGGCAGTGCTAGGTTAACAGTTGGACTTGATGATCTTAACGGTCTTTTCCCGCCTAAACAATTCTATGATTCTCCAGGAGTGTCTTGGCCTCCAGGGGTGTCTTAGCTGCCCAGCTGCACAGAGGCTTTTCTCCATGGCACTGACGTAGCACTGGACCTCGTCTGGTGTGGAAGTCTCGGTCTCATGCCCTTGCCACTGACAAGTGCAGATCATCCTGTGTACTCAGGAGCCCTTGTTTTATGATTCTGTGATTTTTCTGAGGAAGGTTTCTTAGCTCTGCTGCAGGAGATGGGTACAATTTGAATCAGGTAGATGTGTTTCAGATGCGGTGTTTCTTCAAGGGCACTTCTGGCAGGGGTAGAAAGAGAACATGGTTATCCTGACCCAGTAGATTCTGTGTTCCCTCTTGTGGTTTTCCCTCTGAGGAGGATCAGAAAGGATGAAGCAAGAGACATGTTTTCATCATAGGTGGTTAGCAGCTAGGCTGTCAGTGTCTTTCTATTGCATTTGCCTTGTCACCACTGACTCAGCCAGGAACCGTTTGTTCTTCTTCATGTTGAGACCTCGTGGTCTGACACCTTCTGAGGGGCATGCCATTTTAGGAGTCCTTCCCAAGGAGGGCAGCAGGGGTCGCAGAGCACGTGACCTCAGAGGGCCAATGGAGACAACCGATGCCCATTTTCTGTTGGGGTGTAGTTTTTCCTTGTTTACTTCACAGAAGTCCCCATGTTGCTGCACATTCTTTGGATCAAGTTTACCCTACTGCATCATCAGGTGTAGGCATGACTTTTAAAGCTCAGCCAACCCCAACACATGTCATTGCTCATGCTTTTGCTTTCCATAGCTGCACTCAGAAGAGCTTGGAGAGCGTGGAATAGAGGTGGATGCCAGACAGATGCGCCTCCTTAAGAGACCCCCACTTCACTCTCCACCCTGGCAGAGCCAGGAGGAGCCCTGACCAGCAAGCAGAAGGAGAGGTATGAGGCAAAGCCAAGCTCCAAAGCCCTGTTGCAAGGCATCGCATGTGCAAAATCACTTTCTGATGCAAAACGAGGGTAGATGCACATAGGAACTGCTCCGCAATCTGCTGTGGCATTAACCTTGGAATTTAGCAAGGGTGCTTCTTTTTAGGCATGGCTTGTGCCTCTTTCAGCTCAAAGTGACCATGTTTAGCAATGCTGTGCCTTATCGAAGTAGAATGCAGCCGGAGAGGAGTTGGGAAGGGGGATGTGAGCAGCAATAGCATCCATGTGAGCAGCAAACCCCAGGTATCTTTCCTGGAATCCATCCTGCTCTGGTCACCCTGCGTGGTTAGGTGTCCGGTCAAGAGGACAAACCTGGCAGCATTTTCCTTCTGTACCTGGTGCGGTCACAAGTCAAGCAGTTAGCCTGGCCATTTTCATTATGGTGACGTCCTAAATGAATCCTTGCAAGGCTCTGAAATAGAAAAAACCATCCTCCTACCTAATAAGCTAAGTAGTGGTGCACATGCATTCATGATTTCCAAGTAGTCAGGGACTGATACGGGCGATACCCCATTAGCAGTCAACAGAAAAGGCAAGGCTGCTTCTTTATAATATTTATTTATAATAATACAATGTTATTTATAATAAAAATTGTCAGCATTATCATGATAATAATGATCCACCATTAAAATGATAATTATTCACTGTTCATCAACCTTTTCCTTTACATTTGTGGCTGGGCAGAGTGGTTTTGCTTTCAAACAATGCCAGTTTGAGAACTAGCATTTCTCATCAGCTGTAGCTTTCTTGTTGGGTTTTGGGTTGGTTTGGGGAGTTTGATTGTGTGTTGTTTTTGTTTTTCCTGAGAAGAGCTGCTTTTGAATTGCTGTGAATTCAGTGGCTGGTTTGCAGCAGTAGAGCATGGAGGAGGAATCCGTATTGAAATAAAAGTGTTTTGGCTGGCAAGACAAAGAGGTCCCAGTTTGGAGAGTCCTTCTGCATCGTTCTGAAGGATTACCAGAGCAAGGCAGCAAGGAGTCTACATTGGAAACTCGATGTTCCTGTTGCTTAACTCCAGAGCGATTGCTGAGGTTGAGGGGGCTCTGGCCCTCTTTTTTCCAAACTGGAGAGAATTCAGTTCGAGGGAGAGCCTCTTTGGCAGTTTTAGTAGTTTAGGGCCAGAGTCCATTTGGGGGCTGGGGCCCTTGGGGCTGGGGGCTGTTTCTGCCCCGTGGGCTTGGCCTGGTGCTGCCAGCTGGGAAGGGGCTTTCCAAAATCCTGCTGGAAGGAGGCAGATGTGGGACCTGTGGACAGGGAGCACCCCTGGACCAGCCGCAGGACCTGCTGCCAAGCTGCATTCAGATCAGCTCTTCCCAGCAGGACACTGCCCAGGAGTGACTGTGAGTGTTGCTGTTCTCCCTCCGGAAGCATGGCACGCCCCAAGCACAGCCAGAGCTGCGCCTGTGCCAGGAGAAGCCTTTAAGCAGAGCCGGGGCTGATGGTGACAGCTCCCAGCAGCTGTCCAGGTCAGAGAGATGCAGGTAAGATGGCAGAGAGGGGACACTGAGTGGTTGTCACTTCTCTTGCAGGAACAGCGTTTAACAGCAGGAGGGAGGCAGGACGAAAGGGCCCATGATGTCAAAAAGCACATCAAACAACTGGTGCAGTCATGATGAGAGCAGAAGGAGATGAGAAGGAGATGCAGGTGACCCGTCTGGGACAATGCTTGCGAGGTAACATCTGCCACCCGAACCCAGGGCCAGAGAGAGGCAGTGGGAGGTGGTGGAGTGGGTGAGGAAGGTGCCTGGGAGAGGGGAGAGCAGGGGGAGGTGGGAGACCGAGATGGAGATGGAGGGGGAAAAGCCGGGGTGTTGGCAGTGAGGACGCTTCTCCTGTGGAGGGGCTTGTGAGGTCACTGGTGCCTGAGGAGCTGATAGGGCAGGAGCAGGCCCCTGGCTTGAGCAGGTGCTTGTGATGTCACTGGTGCCTGAGGAGCTGATAGGCCAGGAGCAGGCAGGTGTGAGCAGCCATCAAGGGGACTGCTTAGAAGGGGAAATGCCTGAGCAACAGAACGTTCCTGCGAGCCTGGGAGCTGTGAGCCTGGCGATCAGAAGCATCCCTGAGACGTGCAGCTGGCCACTTTGCAGCACAGCTAGGGACCGAGAATCCAGGCACCTCCAGATCATCTCGGAAGTGAGACTCTGTCTGTTATGTTATTCTTCTCCCTTTGGGCTCACTTTTGAAGTCGGCTAGGTTTATGCACCCACCTCTGGGAAGGCTGGGTCCCCTCTGGGATCGCTTTGTCCTCCCCTCTGGGATGATGCTTTGGCCCTTTCTGGAATCTAATTCACTCTGTACCAGTATTATATCTCCATATAAGTAATCCATCATCAGTATATCTGCTGCTCTTTCGAGGATAAGTTCCCTGCCTAGTGACAACTTTTTAATAACCTGGCTGTTGCTATTCTGTTGCTTATTCCTAAAAGATTGGTTGTTGCTATACAATTGCTTGCTGCTTTTACTGACTGCTGCCATCCTATTGATTGATGCTCTGCCATTGATTGCTGATAGAAATGGGAAGCAGGTCCATGCCCTGGAGCTCCCCAGGCCTCCTCCCAGGCATCTGCCCCAGTGTTTTGTCCTGCTGTGGAGGGAGCTGAAGTCCTGGGGAGCAGCCCCAGACTGCACCAGGGGAGACACCTGAAGAGTTTGGTGTATGTCGGAGGCACTCTGGAACTCCTTGCAGGGATTTCCCGGGGTCTTTTGGTTTCTTCTGGAGACAAGTGAATTCCCAGGTAGCAGCCCCAGAATCTTCTAAGGTAGCTACCCAAAGAGCATGGTGCATCTTGGGGGCAGGTCCATTCCTGTTTTTACTTCAGGACTTTTCCCATACATCTGACGGAGTGTTTTCATTTTCTTTACAGACAGCTGAAGTCCCAGGTAGCTGCAGCACAACTTTCCCCGTTAGTTAGTGGCAGAGTTTTCCTTGTCTTGGAGGCAGGCCATGCCCGATAGCTCCTCGGGAATCCTCGGAGGAATCTCCAGAATGTTTTGGCCTCGCCTGGAGACAGCTGAATTTAGCAGGTAGCCATCCCAGACTTTTCCAAGGTAGATACCCAAGGTGTTTTGTGTATGGTGGAGGCAAGCCCATGCTCGGTAGACCTCTGGGAGTCCTCCAAGGCAGCATGGGAGTGCTTTGCCTTTCCCTGGAGCCAGCTGAAGTCCTGGATAGAAGATGCATGTGACACCTGTATGGTTACCTGAAAGGTTTTGTTCACGTGGGGGCAGGTCCGTGGCTGGTAGCTTCCCCCACGGAAGTTACCCAAAGAGTTTTGCCTCTGCTGGAGGCAGTTCCATGCCCTGTAGCTCTCTCAGACTCCTCCCAGGCAGCTTTGGAGTGTTTGGAGTTTGCCTGGAGACAGCTGAGGTCCTTGGTAACAGCTGCAGCCTCGTCCTAGCTAGTTACCTGAAGAGTTTTCTTCATGTGTGAGGCAGGTTTATTCCCAGAAGCTCCCCGAGACTCCTTCCAGGCATCTCCAGTGTCCAGTGTTTAGCTTTGTCTGGAGACAGGTGAATTCCCTGGCAGCAGCCCCAGGCTCTTTGAAGGGAGCTACGCAAAGAGCATTGTGTATGTTGGGGGAAGGGCTGTGCTCAGTAGCTGGGTGGGAATTCTCCCAGGCACGTTCAGGATTGTCTTGGCCTCCTCTGGGGAAAGCTGAAGTCCCAGGCAGCGGCCCCAGACTCCTGCACGGTAGGTACCCGAAGCGTTTTGTCCACGTTGGAGGCAGGTGCAAGCCCGGTAGCTCCCTGGGACTTGTCCCAGGCAGCTGCAGAATTTGTTGGTCTTCCCTGGAGAGAGCTGAATTTTGCAGGTAGCAGCCCCTGACTCCTCCAAGGAATCCACTCAGGGAGTGTTTTCACTGCTGGGGGATGGTCCATGCCCTGTAGCTTTCTGGGAGTCCTCCCAGGCAGCTTTGGAGTTTTTTGGCCTTCGCAGGATGTAGCTGAAATCTCAGGTATCAGCCCCAGACTCCTCCAGGGAATCCACCCAAGGAGTTTTCTCCATGTTGGAGGCAGGTCCATGCTCTGTACCTTGCTGAGACTCCTGCGAAGCAGCCTGGGAGTGTTTTTTCCTTCCCTGGAGATGGCTGAATTTTCTGGGTAGCAGCCCCAGACTCCTCCTCGGTAGTTACCTGAAAAGTTTTCTTCATGTAGGACTCAGGTGCGTGCCCGGTAGCTCCCCGGGACTCCTCCCAGGTGTCTGCACAAGTGTTTTGGCCTCCTCTGGAGATGGATGAATTCTCCGGCAGGAGCCTGAGACTCTTCAAAGGTAGCTATGCTACTGAGCACTGTGTATGTTGGAGGCAGGTCATGCTCTGTAGCTCCCCGGGACCTCTCCCAGGCAGCTCCAGAATGTTTTGGCCTTTTCAGGAGATGGATGAATTCCTTGGTGAGCAGCCCTGGACTCTTCCAAGGTTGCTAGCACAGGCATTTTGTCGATACTGGAGGCATGTCCGTGCTTTGTACCTTGCTGGGACTCCTCTCAGGCAGCTTGGGAGTGTTTTGCTGTTCCCTGGCTATAGATGAAGTTTCAGGTAGCAGCCCCTGAGTCCTCTCTAGTTAGTTACTTGAAGAGCTTTCTTCATACTGAAGGCAGGTCCATGCCCTGCAGCTCCCCAGGACTCCTCTCCGGCATCTCCAGGAGCTCTTTGGTTTCTTCTGGAGACCAGGGAATTCCCTGGTAGCAGCCCCAGACTAGTCTAAGGTAACTACCTGAACAGCAATGTGTATGCTGGGGGAAAGTCCACGCCCAGTAGCTCCCCAGGACTCCTCCCAGTCATCTCCTGGATGGTGGTGGACTTGGCAGTGCTAGGTTAACAGTTGGACTTGATGATCTTAACGGTCTTTTCCCGCCTAAACAATTCTATGATTCTCCAGGAGTGTCTTGGCCTCCAGGGGTGTCTTAGCTGCCCAGCTGCACAGAGGCTTTTCTCCATGGCACTGACGTAGCACTGGACCTCGTCTGGTGTGGAAGTCTCGGTCTCATGCCCTTGCCACTGACAAGTGCAGATCATCCTGTGTACTCAGGAGCCCTTGTTTTATGATTCTGTGATTTTTCTGAGGAAGGTTTCTTAGCTCTGCTGCAGGAGATGGGTACAATTTGAATCAGGTAGATGTGTTTCAGATGCGGTGTTTCTTCAAGGGCACTTCTGGCAGGGGTAGAAAGAGAACATGGTTATCCTGACCCAGTAGATTCTGTGTTCCCTCTTGTGGTTTTCCCTCTGAGGAGGATCAGAAAGGATGAAGCAAGAGACATGTTTTCATCATAGGTGGTTAGCAGCTAGGCTGTCAGTGTCTTTCTATTGCATTTGCCTTGTCACCACTGACTCAGCCAGGAACCGTTTGTTCTTCTTCATGTTGAGACCTCGTGGTCTGACACCTTCTGAGGGGCATGCCATTTTAGGAGTCCTTCCCAAGGAGGGCAGCAGGGGTCGCAGAGCACGTGACCTCAGAGGGCCAATGGAGACAACCGATGCCCATTTTCTGTTGGGGTGTAGTTTTTCCTTGTTTACTTCACAGAAGTCCCCATGTTGCTGCACATTCTTTGGATCAAGTTTACCCTACTGCATCATCAGGTGTAGGCATGACTTTTAAAGCTCAGCCAACCCCAACACGTGTCATTGCTCATGCTTTTGCTTTCCATAGCTGCACTCAGAAGAGCTTGGAGAGCGTGGAATAGAGGTGGATGCCAGACAGATGCGCCTCCTTAAGAGACCCCCACTTCACTCTCCACCCTGGCAGAGCCAGGAGGAGCCCTGACCAGCAAGCAGAAGGAGAGGTATGAGGCAAAGCCAAGCTCCAAAGCCCTGTTGCAAGGCATCGCATGTGCAAAATCACTTTCTGATGCAAAACGAGGGTAGATGCACATAGGAACTGCTCCGCAATCTGCTGTGGCATTAACCTTGGAATTTAGCAAGGGTGCTTCTTTTTAGGCATGGCTTGTGCCTCTTTCAGCTCAAAGTGACCATGTTTAGCAATGCTGTGCCTTATCGAAGTAGAATGCAGCCGGAGAGGAGTTGGGAAGGGGGATGTGAGCAGCAATAGCATCCATGTGAGCAGCAAACCCCAGGTATCTTTCCTGGAATCCATCCTGCTCTGGTCACCCTGCGTGGTTAGGTGTCCGGTCAAGAGGACAAACCTGGCAGCATTTTCCTTCTGTACCTGGTGCGGTCACAAGTCAAGCAGTTAGCCTGGCCATTTTCATTATGGTGACGTCCTAAATGAATCCTTGCAAGGCTCTGAAATAGAAAAAACCATCCTCCTACCTAATAAGCTAAGTAGTGGTGCACATGCATTCATGATTTCCAAGTAGTCAGGGACTGATACGGGCGATACCCCATTAGCAGTCAACAGAAAAGGCAAGGCTGCTTCTTTATAATATTTATTTATAATAATACAATGTTATTTATAATAAAAATTGTCAGCATTATCATGATAATAATAATCCACCATTAAAATGATAATTATTCACTGTTCATCAACCTATTCCTTTAGATTTGTGGCTGGGCAGAGTGTTTTTGCTTTCAAACAATGCCAGTTTGAAAACTAGCATTTCTCATCAGCTGTAGCTTTCTTGTTGGGTTTTGGGTTGGTTTGGGGAGTTTGATTGTGTGTTGTTTTTGTTTTTCCTGAGAAGAGCTGCTTTTGAATTGCTGTGAATTCAGTGGCTGGTTTGCAGCAGTAGAGCATGGAGGAGGAATCCGTATTGAAATAAAAGTGTTTTGGCTGGCAAGACAAAGAGGTGCCAGTTTGGAGAGTCCTTCTGCATCGTTCTGAAGGATTACCAGAGCAAGGCAGCAAGGAGTCTACATTGGAAACTCGATGTTCCTGTTGCTTAACTCCAGAGCGATTGCTGAGGTTGAGGGGGCTCTGGCCCTCTTTTTTCCAAACTGGAGAGAATTCAGTTCGAGGGAGAGCCTCTTTGGCAGTTTTAGTAGTTTAGGGCCAGAGTCCATTTGGGGGCTGGGGCCCTTGGGGCTGGGGGCTGTTTCTGCCCCGTGGGCTTGGCCTGGTGCTGCCAGCTGGGAAGGGGCTTTCCAAAATCCTGCTGGAAGGAGGCAGATGTGGGACCTGTGGACAGGGAGCACCCCTGGACCAGCCGCAGGACCTGCTGCCAAGCTGCATTCAGATCAGCTCTTCCCAGCAGGACACTGCCCAGGAGTGACTGTGAGTGTTGCTGTTCTCCCTCCGGAAGCATGGCACGCCCCAAGCACAGCCAGAGCTGCGCCTGTGCCAGGAGAAGCCTTTAAGCAGAGCCGGGGCTGATGGTGACAGCTCCCAGCAGCTGTCCAGGTCAGAGAGATGCAGGTAAGATGGCAGAGAGGGGACACTGAGTGGTTGTCACTTCTCTTGCAGGAACAGCGTTTAACAGCAGGAGGGAGGCAGGACGAAAGGGCCCATGATGTCAAAAAGCACATCAAACAACTGGTGCAGTCATGATGAGAGCAGAAGGAGATGAGAAGGAGATGCAGGTGACCCGTCTGGGACAATGCTTGCGAGGTAACATCTGCCACCCGAACCCAGGGCCAGAGAGAGGCAGTGGGAGGTGGTGGAGTGGGTGAGGAAGGTGCCTGGGAGAGGGGAGAGCAGGGGGAGGTGGGAGACCGAGATGGAGATGGAGGGGGAAAAGCCGGGGTGTTGGCAGTGAGGACGCTTCTCCTGTGGAGGGGCTTGTGAGGTCACTGGTGCCTGAGGAGCTGATAGGGCAGGAGCAGGCCCCTGGCTTGAGCAGGTGCTTGTGATGTCACTGGTGCCTGAGGAGCTGATAGGCCAGGAGCAGGCAGGTGTGAGCAGCCATCAAGGGGACTGCTTAGAAGGGGAAATGCCTGAGCAGCAGAACGTTCCTGCGAGCCTGGGAGCTGTGAGCCTGGCGATCAGAAGCATCCCTGAGACGTGCAGCTGGCCGCTTTGCAGCACAGCTAGGGACCGAGAATCCAGGCACCTCCAGATCATCTCGGAAGTGAGACTCTGTCTGTTACGTTATTCTTCCCCCTTTGGGCTCACTTTTGGTGTGGGTTAGGTTTATGCACCCACCTCTGGGATGGCTGGGTCCCCTCTGGGATCGCTTTGTCCTCCCCTCTGGGATGATGCTTTGGCCCTTTCTGGAATCTAATTCACTCTGTACCAGTATTATATCTCCATATAAGTAATCCATCATCAGTATATCTGCTGCTCTTTCGAGGATAAGTTCTCTGCCTAATGACAACTTTGTAGTAACCTGGCTGTTGCTGTTCTCTTACTTATTCCTAAAAGATTGGTTGTTGCTATACAATTGCTTGCTGCTTTTACTGACTGCTGCCATCCTATTGATTGATGCTCTGCCATTGATTGCTGATAGAAATGGGAAGCAGGTCCATGCCCTGGAGCTCCCCAGGCCTCCTCCCAGGCATCTGCCCCAGTGTTTTGTCCTGCTGTGGAGGGAGCTGAAGTCCTGGGGAGCAGCCCCAGACTGCACCAGGGGAGACACCTGAAGAGTTTGGTGTATGTCGGAGGCACTCTGGAACTCCTTGCAGGGATTTCCCGGGGTCTTTTGGTTTCTTCTGGAGACAAGTGAATTCCCAGGTAGCAGCCCCAGAATCTTCTAAGGTAGCTACCCAAAGAGCATGGTGCATCTTGGGGGCAGGTCCATTCCTGTTTTTACTTCAGGACTTTTCCCATACATCTGACGGAGTGTTTTCATTTTCTTTACAGACAGCTGAAGTCCCAGGTAGCTGCAGCACAACTTTCCCCGTTAGTTAGTGGCAGAGTTTTCCTTGTCTTGGAGGCAGGCCATGCCCGATAGCTCCTCGGGAATCCTCGGAGGAATCTCCAGAATGTTTTGGCCTCGCCTGGAGACAGCTGAATTTAGCAGGTAGCCATCCCAGACTTTTCCAAGGTAGATACCCAAGGTGTTTTGTGTATGGTGGAGGCAAGCCCATGCTCGGTAGACCTCTGGGAGTCCTCCAAGGCAGCATGGGAGTGCTTTGCCTTTCCCTGGAGCCAGCTGAAGTCCTGGATAGAAGATGCATGTGACACCTGTATGGTTACCTGAAAGGTTTTGTTCACGTGGGGGCAGGTCCGTGGCTGGTAGCTTCCCCCACGGAAGTTACCCAAAGAGTTTTGCCTCTGCTGGAGGCAGTTCCATGCCCTGTAGCTCTCTCAGACTCCTCCCAGGCAGCTTTGGAGTGTTTGGAGTTTGCCTGGAGACAGCTGAGGTCCTTGGTAACAGCTGCAGCCTCGTCCTAGCTAGTTACCTGAAGAGTTTTCTTCATGTGTGAGGCAGGTTTATTCCCAGAAGCTCCCCGAGACTCCTTCCAGGCATCTCCAGTGTCCAGTGTTTAGCTTTGTCTGGAGACAGGTGAATTCCCTGGCAGCAGCCCCAGGCTCTTTGAAGGGAGCTACGCAAAGAGCATTGTGTATGTTGGGGGAAGGGCTGTGCTCAGTAGCTGGGTGGGAATTCTCCCAGGCACGTTCAGGATTGTCTTGGCCTCCTCTGGGGAAAGCTGAAGTCCCAGGCAGCGGCCCCAGACTCCTGCACGGTAGCTACCCGAAGCGTTTTGTCCACGTTGGAGGCAGGTGCAAGCCCGGTAGCTCCCTGGGACTTGTCCCAGGCAGCTGCAGAATTTGTTGGTCTTCCCTGGAGAAAGCTGAATTTTGCAGGTAGCAGCCCCTCACTCCTCCAAGGAATTCCCTCAAGGAGTGTTTTCACTGTTGGGGGATGGTCCATGCCCTGTAGCTTTCTGAAAGTCCTCCCAGGCAGCTTTGGAGTTTTTTGGCCTTCGCAGGATGTAGCTGAAATCTCAGGTATCAGCCCCAGACTCCTCCAGGGAATCCACCCAAGGAGTTTTCTCCATGTTGGAGGCAGGTCCATGCTCCGTACCTTGCTGAGACTCCTCCGGAGCAGCCTGGGAGTGTTTTTTCCTTCCCTGGAGATGGCTGAATTTTCTGGGTAGCAGCCCCAGACTCCTCCTCGGTAGTTACCTGAAAAGTTTTCTTCATGTAGGACTCAGGTGCGTGCCCGGTAGCTCCCCGGGACTCCTCCCAGGCAGCTGCACAAGTGTTTTGGCCTCCTCTGGAGATGGATGAATTCTCCGGCAGGAGCCCGAGACTCTTCAAAGGTCTGAGTACTACTGAGTACAAAGCTACTGAGCACTGTGTATGTTGGAGGCAGGTCATGCTCTGTAGCTCCCCGGGACCTCTCCCAGGCAGCTCCAGAATGTTTTGGCCTTTTCAGGAGATGGATGAATTCCTTGGTGAGCAGCCCTGGACTCTTCCAAGGTTGCTAGCACAGGCATTTTGTCGATACTGGAGGCATGTCCGTGCTTTGTACCTTGCTGGGATTCCTCTCAGGCAGCTTGGGAGTGTTTTGCTGTTCCCTGGCTATAGATGAAGTTTCAGGTAGCATCCCCCGAGTCCTCTCTAGTTAGTTACTTGAAGAGCTTTCTTCATATTGAAGGCAGGTCCATGCCCTGCAGCTCCCCAGGACTCCTCTCTGGCATCTCCAGGAGCTCTTTGGTTTCTTCTGGAGACCAGGGAATTCCCTGGTAGCAAGCCCAGACTAGTCTAAGGTAACTACCTGAACAGCAATGTGTATGCTGGGGGAAAGTCCATGCCCAGTAGCTCCCCAGGACTCCTCCCAGTCATCTCCTGGATGGTGGTGGACTTGGCAGTGCTAGGTTAACAGTTGGACTTGACGATATTAAAGGTCTTTTCCAGCCTAAACAATTCTATGATTCTTCCGGGGGTGTCTTGGCCTCCAGGGGTGTCTTAGCTGCCCAGCTGCACAGAGGCTTTTCTCCATGGCACTGACGTAGCACTGGACCTCGTCTGGTGTGGAAGTCTCGGTCTCATGCCCTTGCCACTGACAAGTGCAGATCATCCTGTGTACTCAGGAGCCCTTGTTTTATGATTCTGTGATTTTTCTGAGGAAGGTTTCTTAGCTCTGCTGCAGGAGATGGGTACAATTTGAATCAGGTAGATGTGTTTCAGATGCGGTGTTTCTTCAAGGGCACTTCTGGCAGGGGTAGAAAGAGAACATGGTTATCCTGACCCAGTAGATTCTGTGTTCCCTCTTGTGGTTTTCCCTCTGAGGAGGATCAGAAAGGATGAAGCAAGAGACATGTTTTCATCATAGGTGGTTAGCAGCTAGGCTGTCAGTGTCTTTCTATTGCATTTGCCTTGTCACCACTGACTCAGACCACGGAACCGTTTGTTCTTCTTCATGTTGAGACCTCGTGGTCTGACACCTTCTGAGGGGCATCTAGCCATTTTAGGAGTCCTATCCCAAGGAGGGCAGCAGGGGCCGCAGAGCATGTGACCTCAGAGGGCCAATGGAGACAACCGATGCCCATTTTCAATGTTGGGGTGTAGTTTTTCCTTGTTTACTTCACAGAAGTCCCCAGGGATTGCTGCACATTCTTTGGATCAAGTTTACCCTACTGCATCATCAGGTGTTCAGGCATGACTTTTCCTCAGGTTTCAACCCCAACACAGTCATTGCTCATGCTTTTGCTTTCCATAGCTGCACTCAGAAGAGCTTGGAGAGCATGGAATAGAGGTGGATGCCAGACAGATGCGCCTCCTAAGAGACTCCTGCTTTACTCTCCACCCTGGCAGAGCCAGGAGGAGCCCTGGCCAGCAAACAGAAGGAGAGGTATGAGGCAAAGCCAGGCTCCAAAGCCCTGTTGTAAGGCATCGCATGTGCAAAATCACTTTCTGATGCAAAACGAGGGTAGATGCACATAGGAACTGCTCCGCAGTCTGCTGTGACATTAACCTTGGAATTTAGCAAGGGTGCTTCTTTTTAGGCATGGCTTGTGCCTCTTTCAGCTCAAAGTGACCATGTTTAGCAATGCTGTGCCCTATCGAAGTAGAATGCAGCCAGAGAAGAGTTGGGAAGGGGGATGTGAGCAGCAGTAGTGTCCATGTGAGCAGCAAACCCCAGGTATCTTTCCTGGAATCCATCCTGCTCTGGTCACCCTGCGTGGTTAGGTGTCCGGTCAAGAGGACAAACCTGGCAGCATTTTCCTTCTGTACCTGGTGCGGTCACAAGTCAAGCAGTTAGCCTGGCCATTTTCATTATGGTGACGTCCTAAATGAATCCTTGCAAGGCTCTGAAATAGAAAAAACCATCCTCCTACCTAATAAGCTAAGTAGTGGTGCACATGCATTCATGATTTCCAAGTAGTCAGGGACTGATACGGGCGATACCCCATTAGCAGTCAACAGAAAAGGCAAGGCTGCTTCTTTATAATGATATTTATTTATAATGATACAATGTTATTTATAATAAAAATTGTCAGCATTATCATGATAATAATGATCCACCATTAAAATGATAATTATTCACTGTTCATCAACCTATTCCTTTAGATTTGTGGCTGGGCAGAGTGTTTTTGCTTTCAAACAATGCCAGTTTGAAAACTAGCATTTCTCATCAGCTGTAGCTTTCTTGTTGGGTTTTGGGTTGGTTTGGGGAGTTTGATTGTGTGTTGTTTTTGTTTTTCCTGAGAAGAGCTGCTTTTGAATTGCTGTGAATTAAGTGGCTGGTTTGCAGCAGTAGAGCATGGAGGAGGAATCCGTATTGAAATAAAAGTGTTTTGGCTGGCAAGACAAAGAGGTCCCAGTTTGGAGAGTCCTTCTGCATCGTTCTGAAGGATTACCAGAGCAAGGCAGCAAGGAGTCTACATTCGAAACTCGATGTTCCTGTTGCTTAACTCCAGAGCGATTGCTGAGGTTGAGGGGGCTCTGGCCCATCTCCAAAAAGGTGGGGAAAGTCAGAGAATAGTCAAGAGTTAAGGGAGCTGCTTTCTCCTGAGAGATGTCATTTGGTTCTGGCAAAGGGAATCTCTGCTAGCAAGGATGGTCATCCCTTGTGATTGTAACAAAATGGAAATGTCTCCCAAGTTCCTACCCTTCCTCCTTAATACAGGAGCACCTTTTCTTGCTTTCTTGTGGTCAAATTACTCAGGCCCTTGAGAGAGACTTCTTTCTGTGGCTGGTGGCAGAAGGAGATGGGGGAGAAGATAGAGCAGAAGATTCTCGGGAGGACCAAGCTTGGATGCAAGTTACAAAGTCTTGGAATAGAAAAAGTTTGGCATAATGGTATGTGCAACAATAACTGCAATGGTGTCTTCATCTGCAGTGGTACCTGCCTCTGCAGTTGTATCTGCACCTGCAGTGGCATTTACCTCTGCCGAGTAATCTTAATCTGTAATGGTATCTGCAGCTGAAATGGCGTCTCAGATGGTATCTACATCTACAGTGGTAGCTGCAATGGTATCTGCATCTGCAGTGGCATCTGCGTCTGCCTACAAGTTACTAAATCTTGGAATATAATCTGCACTGCATAATATTCTTGGCTTCTTTTTAGTTATTTATTTTTCTTTTTTAATTTGGCCTTTTGGGAAGAAAGCAAACATGGACAGGGTTATTTTGGATTAAGACAGGAGGTGTCATTTTGAGCAGAACTTCAGATTGCCAAAGTTGTTTGGTTTTTTTCTTTTTACTTTTGATTTTTGCAATCAGACACACCTGTATGCTCTGGCCGCTCCATTTCCCAGCCCCTGGGGCAGCGGGAGCATGCTGACCAATAGCACTGGCCTGCCCCTGCTTTTACTGTTTTCGGTGTTGCCTGGCTCACGCCCATCCCCCGCTGCTGAGGAAGCGGCGTCTCTGCAAAGAGCAAGGGCAGAGCGTGTTCTGCAGCGGGGTCTGGAGATACAGACGCTGCGGTGGTTGGCTCCTTACCCGCTTCTGCAACAGGGTCGGGACAACTCTAGTCGCGTCCGTGTTGAAGCCGTTTGAGTGTCGGAGGCAATGAAGGGATTTCTTTGGTCCCTCCCCACCAAAGGCAGTGTGGGCTGGGAGTCAGAGTGTTGCAGTGGTCAGGAGGGTGTTTTCTTCCTCACAGAGACGAGTGTGCCTCCTTTACGAGCAGGACTCAACCTGCGAATCCCCAGCAGAAGGTTTCTTGAGCAGCGCTGTGCCCCCTTTCCCCCAGCTCTGAGCTCCGCGGCCCCTGGGGAGGCAGGAGGAGGGCAGGGACTGTGAGAGCCGGAGGCAGAGGCCAGGAGAGGGGATGGGGGAGTGGGGTGGAAGGTGACATTGCTGGGGTGCGGTGAGGTCACTTGTGTGGGAGGAAGCTGATTGATCAGGAGCAGCAGGTGGCAGTGAGGTGCTCAGTGCCTGCCAGTGACAGTGCAGAGAGGAGGGAGCTGGGGGGCAGAGGAGAGGCCGGTTGGGGGGCAGGCAAGGGGCCAGCAGCGAGGGGAAGGCTGGGGCGGGGCTGGTGAGGTCACTTCTGCCGGAGATGCTGATAGGGTAGGAGCAGGCCCGTGTCTTGGAAGTTGCTTGTGACTTCTGTCCCTGCAGGTGATAGGCCAGCAGCAGGCTGGTGGCTGGGTGGGTGTTTGTGAGGTCCCTTCAGCTGGAGCTGCTGCTAGGCCGGCAGCAGGCTGGAGGGGCAATGCCGGGTCTCTCCTCTCCACTGTGGCCGTGGTGTCTCCTCCTCCTGCCCCCTAGCAGGACAAAGAGCCTGGCTGAAGGTCCTGGCGGGCTGTGACGAGCCCTGGAGCCCTCTCCTGAGCCGCCCCATGCCCTTGGCCTCTCCCTGGGTGGGGAGTGCTCCCGCGTCCTGGCTGCAGCTGGTGGATGTCTGTCCTGTATCGGGATGGGGGGAACGTGTGGGTGTGGAGGGAGGAAGCCCCGTAGGCGGCACGGTGTTGCATATGTGGTCTGAGCAGTGCTGAGCAGGGGATAATGCCCCGGTGTGCTGTGTGTGTATCTGTAATGGTGTCGCTGTCTGCATCGGTATGTGGAATGCTGTCAATATCTGCAGTGGGATCAGTATCTGCAATGGCCTCTGCATCTGCAATGGTATTTGAATCTGCCGTGGCATCTACGAAGGTATCTGCATCTGGAATGGTGTGTGTGCAACCGTACCGTTGTCTGCAACTCTCCAGTGCAGATGGCGTTGCAGGTGCAGATACCATTGCAGATAGCGTTGCAGATGCAGATAGGATTGAAGGTTCGGATGCCAGTGCAGATAACATTGCATATGCAGTTAGTATTTCAGAGGCAGGTGCCATTGCAGGAATCACTGCAGATGGAGGGACAATTGCAGGTGCTGTTGCAGATGCCAGAAGAGATGCAGATTCCATTGAAGTTACAACGGCAGATGCAGATACAATTTCAGATGCAGTTGCAGGTGTTGATATTGGTGTCTCTGTGTTAGTATCGGTGTCTGTAATGGTAACTGTATGAGTGCCTGCATGTGTAATAGCACCTGTATCTGAATCTACAATTGGATTTGTCTCAATGTCTACAATTGTATTTGTATGAATAGCTTCACTTGGAATGGTAACTCTGTCCCTTGGAGACAATGGACTCTCATTGTATCTGTACTTCTGTGTGTAATTGTATCTGTACTTGTAATTGCATCTGCGGTGGTATTCGTGTAATGGTGCCTGGGAGTGCACTTTGTACTGTTTATTTATATCTTTATCTGCCACTGTATCTGGAACTTTATGGATTTTGTGCCTGTATCTGCAATTGTATCTGAAATTCCATGGGCATCTGTATCTGTAATTAAACTACTTTATGCAGTGGTATGGATGATGGTGCTGGTACCTGTGGTGGTGATGGTGCCAGTAGTATCTGTGCCTCTAATGCTATCTCTGTCCGTACCTGTAACTGTACCTGTAACTGTACCTGCATAGGGAATGGTACCTGTATCTGCACGTGGACTTGCAATGGTTTCTGTAGGTGTCTGTGTATCTGGGTTCTGTATGCGCGTGAGTCATTCTCTTGCTAGCTGAAATAGTAGCAGCATGGCCCTCTCTAATGGTCTCTGTACCGCTGACGGTCTGGGTATGGGTGTGACTGTGTGTAATGGTATCGCGGTCTCTGTACTGGTATCAGGAGCTGTAGTAGTGGTAGAGGCATCTGCAATGGTATTGGTAGCTGCCTGGGTAAGTGCAATGCTGTCGATAGCTGCAATGGGATGAGTATCTGCAGTGGCACCAGCAACGGTTTCTTCAATGCCAGTGGCACCTGCATCTGCAGTGTTCTTTGCTTTGCCAATGGCATCTGCAGGGTTCTCAGCAGCGGTATGTGCATCTGAAATGGTGCCTGCCCTGGTGTTGGAACCTGCAATGCCACCTGCAGTGGTATGTTCAGTGGCACCTTCTCTCTGTGTATCGGTATGTGTAGTGGTATCTGTATGTGTAATGCTGTCTGTAAGTGTAATTGTATCCGTACCTCCAGCTGTCTCTGGATCAGCAGTTGTATCTGTGTGTGTTGTGGAGTCTGGAGCTGGAGTTCTGTCTCTGCTTGTACCTCTGTGGGTATTTGTGTCCGTCTCTGTAACTGCACCCGTGTCCGTCCTTGTCTTTGTATCCATGTCGGCATCCTCATCCACCGCCCTGTCGGTGACTGTCTGTGTAGTTATCTGTATATGTATCTGTACCTCTGCGTGTAACAGCACATCTGTGTGTAACGGCAGCTGCAGTTGTATCGGTGTCTTTATGTGTAAGGGTTCCTTTGTCTGTCGTGGTACCTCAGTCAGCAGTGGCGTCACTTGCTGTAGCTGCTCTTGGTGGTGGTGTAACTGAATGTGCACTTGCAAGGGAGACTGTCCTTGTACCGTCAATTGTGTGTGTAACTGTACCTTTATCTGGAATGGTGTCTGTTCTGTGCCTGTATTTGCAATTGTATCAGCAGTTCAATGTGAATCTGTGTATGCAATTCTGTCGGTCGCTGTGATGGTACTGGTACCTGCATTTCTAATGGTGCCAGCACGCGTGTCTCGAATGGCGTCTGTAGCTCTACCCGTCCTTCGGCCCGTTACTGTATCTGCAATGATACTGCATCTGCAATGGTGCCTGCAATTCTTCAGTGCCACCTGGAATGCAGTATTGGATCTGCAATGGTATCTGCATCTGCAACAGCGTCTGCAGTGGTGTCTGCATGTAGAATGGCATTTCTCTCTGAATTCTTGCATGCAACTGCAATGGCATCTGTGGTCATACCTGCACCTGCAGTAGCATCTGCAATGGTGTCTTCAATGGTATCCTCATGCAATCAGATGTTCTTCTGCCACTCTAGCTGCATCTGCAACACCGTCTGCAATGGCATGTGCCTCTGCAATGCCATGTGCATTGCTATCTCCATCTGTGATGTTCTGAGGAATGCATTGTGCCTCAGCAATGCCACCTGCAAGGGTGTCTGCAATGCTGATTCATTCTGCAATGCCATCTGCAATGGCATCTGCACCTGCTGTGGTATCTGCGTCTGTAATGGAATCTGCAACGGCATACACATTGCTAAGAGCTTCTGGAATTGCTCCTACAGTGGTATCTGCATCTGCAATGGCGTCTGCATCTGCAATGCTCTCTGCATCTGCAATGGCATCTGCAGTGGTATCTGCATCTGGAGTGGTCTCTGCAATGGCATTTGCTGTGGTATCTTCAATGGCACCTTCAGTGCTATCGGAGCATGGACTGAAACTGCCATGGCATCTGCGTGGTATCTGCATCTGCAATGGCATTTGCCACTCTTTCTGCATTTGCATGGGTGTCTGCATCTGCAATGGCACCTGCAGTAACATCTGCTTCTGCAATGGTGTCTGCCACTGCAGTGGTATCTCCAATGGTATCTGCGCTGGCACCTGTATCTGCAATGGCATCAGCACCTTCAAATGCTTCATTTGCAATGGCACCTGCAATGGCATCAGCATCTTCAGTGGCATCTCCATCTGCAATTCCATCTAAAATCTCGTCTGCATCTGCAGTGTGATCTGGAACGGTCTCTGCAATGGTGTCTGCATCTCCCATGGCATCTTCATCTGCAGTCACGTCTGCTATGGCATCTGCATCTGCTATGGCATCTGCAATGGAGTCTGTAACAGGATCTCCAATATTTCGTGCCAGTAACTCTCATTGTATCTGCATATTTAATGGGTGTCTGTAATGGTATCGGTATCTGTGATGGTACTTGTGATGCTCTTAATAGCTGTATTTCTGATGGGACCAGCATCTGTCTCTCGTATGCTGGCTGTACCCGTAATTGTACCTGTAACTGTATCTGTCTTGGCAATGGTATCTGTATCTGCACGTGTACTTGTAATGGCTTCTGTGAGTGGACACGTATCAGTATCTGCAGAGGTGTCTCCCTCTGCCATGGTATTTGCATCTGTGTTGGCACCTGCAATTGTCTCTGCGTCTGCAGTGGTATCTGCGTCCCCAGCGGTGTCTCCACCTGCTGTGGAATCTGCACTGATATCTGCATCTGCCGTGCTCTCTGCATCAGGATCTGCAATGGTATCTCCATCTGCAGCTGCATCTTTAATTTTAACTGCATCTGCAGCGGGTACGGTGCTCTGTTGTGGATTTGCTCCTACACCAGTGTGGATACCACAGGGGTGTTTTGCTTATCGCTGAACAGTTCTTACTTAGATAGCAGGGAGGCCTTTTCTGCTTCTCGCAGTGCCCTGCCAGTGAGCAGGCTGGGGGTGCTCAAGAAGTTGGGAGGGGACACAGCTGGGACCGCTGACCCCAGCTGACCAAACCGGAGACCCAAGCCCCAACTCTATCAGTTACCCCTACAGTCGGCTCCAGCTGAGCGTGAAGGAAAGGTATCCCTTCAAAGAAGATGGTGCAAATGACCAAGTCAAGTGGACCCCTGCTGAGGGGCGTATGCAGTATCTGAGGGAATTAGCTGGGAAGACAAACATCATAGCCCCAAACATACCACCTCCCCTGCCTTACTCCTTCTTTCCCCAGCTTTATTGCTGAGCACGATGTCATCTGGTACGGAATATCCCTTTGGTCTGTTGGGGTCAGCTGTCCTGGCTATGGCCCCTCGCAGCTTCTTGCCCACGCCCAGCCTACTCACCGGTGGGTCAGAGCGAGGAAGAGAGAAGCCCTTGATGCTGTGCAAGCACTGTTCAGCAACAGCTGAAACATCCGTGTTTTATCAGGACTGTTTTGGTCACAGAACCAAAACACAGCCCCATCTGGGCTGCCATGAAGAAGATGAACTCCATCCCAGCCCAAACCAGTGCAGTGAAGCATGTGCTACTCCTACCATGAGAGCGACACAAAGCAGAGAGTGTTCAGTAACACGGGAGGGGCTGTTTTATGCCACAGGCCTTCAATCCCATCTCTTGGAAACAGCCCGACTGCAGCCAACCCCAAACCCCGCCTGCCCGGACGGGCTCCCAGTAGCAGAGACATGTTGGTGCAGGGGGGCAGATGCAATTTTTGGCAGAGGACTTGGGAGAAAGGGGGTGCCTGTTTCTCAGGACAAGAAGGAAGATCTCTCGCCTCTCTCCCCTGTTGTGCCATCTCCCTGCTCATGTCATAATGGCCCTTCAGATGATGTGGGCTGATGTCACAGGGGGATGCACTGCATGACAGGGAGGTCTCCCCGGTGCCACGGCAGTGCCGGCACTTGCCAGCGAGGCCTGGGTGCTGCTGGGCACTGCTCAGGGTCTCCCCACCGCTGCCCTTGAGAGCTGCTCCACGGCTGGGAGCAGGGTCGGGAGGCAGCAGGGATGGGCTGGGGGACCCTCGCTGACAGACAGGAGAAGGAGCAGGTCAGAGAGGAGTTTTGGGTGAGGAGGCGGGAAGAGCGTCCCTTTTCCTGAGCCGAGGGCAAGCAGCAAGCGCGATGGAGGGCTGCTGCACCATGGCCGTCAGCTTGAAGCTGAGCTGCTTGTTCTGCAGCAGCTCTGCAGCAAGGGTGAGGGTTTGGGGAGCTCCTTCCTGAGGGGTCGCATCAGGGCTGTCAGCTGCCAAAAGCTGGAATTGCTGGGCTGTGGGGGTGGCTGGAGAGGGCTGGGGGCTGCCACGAGAGCCCTGCCTGAGGATCCCACCGGGCTCGGGGCACAATGTGGCTGCCAAGAGTGCAGGTCCTGGTACTGGGGCTGCCCTGAGTATCAAAGCTCCTTTGGGCATGGCTCAGTCCCCTCAAAAGTGGGACCACTGAGGGCCAGCTTTCTCTGTGAGCTGGCAGTCTGAAATAGGGGCACAGCCCAGCTCCACAGCCATGGCAGTGTTTTTCTGGGCTCTTTGTGTACACCAGCGTCTGTCATCGCCTGGGCAAGGAGCTTGCTGAGAGTCTGTGAGCTGGCCAGCCCAGGACCTGAGACCTCTTTCCCTTGCTTTCCAGAGATCATGGCTATCTGGGGAGCTGTGCCTGATGGCATCCTGGGACAGCTGAAGCTGGACAAGGCAGGCTGGTGTCCTGGTCCCTCTCGCGCTGCAGGGGTTCAGTCCTCCTGAGAGCCTGGGCCCTGAGGAACGAACCCTTCCCGAGCATCATAGCAGCTCAACCAAGACCACCCCATGAGCCCAGAGCAGCTTCTTGACAAACCGGGAGAGAAATCAAGTCTAGATCCAGCCTGAGAAAGCAAGCAGCACACCCTAGGGCTTCACTCTTCCCTGTGGTCAGAGTAGAGAGACGGAGCAGAAAGACAGGGGATGATGCTGAGTCTGTGCCACGGATAATCCCTGGGAATAAGTCCCAGTCCTGCTCCTTCTTGCCTCCTCCTCCTCCTCTGCCTCCTGTGGCCTCCTCTTGCCTTCTCCTCCTCCTCTTCCTCTTTCTTCTCCTTCTCTGCCACCTCAGCCTCTTCCTCTTGCTTCCTCTTCCCTCTTTTGGCCTCTGCCTCTGCCTCCTCCTTTCGCCTCCTTTTGGTGCATCATCCTCTTGCCTCCTCTTCCCTCCTCTTGCCTCTTCATCTTACTCCTCTTTACTCTCGACGCCTCCTACTCATCAATCCTACTCGTATTCCCTCCTCTTGCCTAACTCTCATGCTTCCTCCTCCTCCTCCTCCTCCTCCTCTCTGTCCTCCTCTTGCTTCCTCCTGCTTCTTTTGGCCTACTCTTGCCTCCTCCTCCACCTCCTGCTCTTGCTTCCTCTTGCCTCCAACTCCCTCCTCCACTTCCCCCTGCTCTTGCCTCCTCCTCTTCTTCGTCCTGATGTTACCTCCTCTTGCCTCTGCGTGCATCCTCCTCTTCATGCATTTGTTTGCTTTTCCTTGCCTGCTCTTGCCTCCTTCTCCTCTTCCCTCCGCTTTCCTCCTGGAGGAGAAGGGAAGAGGAGGAGGAGGAGGCAAGAGTCTAAAGGACGGAGTTAGAGGAGGCAAAAGGAGGCAAGAGGAAGAGGGGGAGCATGAGGCGTAGAGAAGTATAGTGAGGAGAAAGCAGGCAAAGGAGGAGCAGGAGGAGGAGGAGAAAGTCAGAGGAAAGAAGAGGAGGCTGAGGAAGTGGAGGCAAGAGGCGGGAAGAGTTGAGGAGAGGAGGCGTGTGAGGTGGAGAAGAAGAGCATGACAAGAGGAGGGAAGAGGAAGGCAGAGGGGTCTTAGGAGGCAGAGGTAGCAGGAGGCCAAGGGTGGCAAGAGGAGGAGGAGGAGGAGGAGGAGGCAAGAGGAGGCAAGAGGGCAGGGCAAAAGTAGAGGTGCGAGGAGGGCAGAGCAGGAGAGAGGAGGTAAAGGAGGAGGAGGCAAGAGGGAGCCAAAGAGGTAGAGGCAGGAAGGCGCCCTAGGAGGCAAGAGGAGGAGGAATATTGAAGAAGAGGAGGAAGTGGGAGAAAGCAGGAGGAGGAAAAGGCAAGAGGAGCAAAGAGGAAGGAATAGGAGGAAGAGGAAGAGAAGGAGGCAAAGGAGAAGGCAAAAGAATGGGAGGTGAAGAAAAGAGGAGGAGGAGGAGAATGAGGCAAGAGGAGGCAAGGTGAGGCTGCAGGAGGAGGAAGAGGAGGAGGCAGCAGGATGGCCCAAGAGGCACGAGGAGGTGTGAAGAGGAGGAGGCGCGAGGAGGCGGGCAAAAGGAGAGGCAAGAGGAGGCGAGAGCAGGAGCCAGAAGGTAAAGGAGGAGGAGGGAAGGCAAAGCGCAAAAGGAGGAGAGGCGAGGATGCGAGCTGAGGTAGCAGGAGGCAATAGGAGAAGGAGGAGGAGGCAATGGTGGAGAGCAGGAGGAGGGCAAAAGAGGAGGCAAGAGGAGGTCAGAGCAGGCCAGGAGGCAGAAGAAGGAGGAGGCAAGCAAAAGCGCCAAAGGAGGAGGCAAGAGGAGGGCAGAAGAGGCGCGAGGAGGAGGAGGCAATAGGAGGCAATAGGAGGCCATGGGAGGCGCGAGGAGGAGGAGGAGGAGGCAGCGGAGGAGGCTGAGAAGAGAGCAGGCTAAAAGAGGAGCAAAGAGGAGGAAGAGGAAAGGGAGGCTGAGTAGGAAAAGGCAAGAGGAAGAGGAGAAGTAGGCCGTAGGATGGAAGAGGAGGGAAGAGGAGGCTGCAGGAGGCTGTGGAGGAAGAGAAGGCAAAAGGCCGGTGAGGCAAGGAGAGGCAAGAGGAGGAGGAGGAGGCGAGAGAGAGCAAGGCGGCTGCAGAAGAGGAGTAGGAGCTGAAGCAGGAGAAGGAGACAAGAGGAGGCATCGGGAGGCAAGAGGAAGAGGAAGAAGAGGAGGTGCGAGGAGGTGAGAGGCGGCAAGAGGAGGTGAAGGAGGAGGAGACAAGAAGAGGCAAGAAGAAAAGCAGGAGGAGGAGGCAAGCAGAGGGCAGAGGAGGGAAGAGGAGGCGCGAGGAGTAGGCAAAAGAGGAGGCGGGAGGAGGAGAGAGCAGGATGGCGGAGGGAAAGGAGGCTGAGGCAAAAGGCAGAAGAAGAGAAGGAGGCTACAGGACGCCATAAGGCGCAACAGGTGGAAAGAAGATTTAAGAGCAAGAGGAGCGGTAGGAGAAGGAGGGAGGAGGTGGTGGAGTCAACGGGAGCCCCGGGAAAGAAGCTGAGGAGGGAGGAGGGGAGTGCAGGCAAGAGCAGGCACCAGGAGGCAAAAGGCAATGGCGTCTTGCTCCTCGCGCCTCCTCTTGCCTTCGCTTGCTTTTCCTTGCCTGCTCTTGCCTCCTTCTCCTCTTCCCTCCACTTTCCTCCTGGAGGAGAAGTGAAGAGGAGGAGGAGGAGGCAAGAGTCTAAAGGACGGAGTTAGAGGAGGCAAGAGGAGGCAAGAGGAAGAGGGGGAGGATGAGGAGTAGAGAGGAAGAGTGAGGAGAAAGCAGGCAAAGGAGGATCAGGAGGAGGAGGAGGAAGGCAGAGGAAAGAAGAGGAGGCTGAGGAAGTGGAGGCAAGAGGAGGCAAGAGGCGGGAAGAGTTGAGGAGAGGAGGCGTGTGAGGTGGAGAAGAAGAGCGTGCCAAGAGGAGGGAAGAGGAAGGCAGAGGGGTCTTAGGAGGCAGAGGTAGCAGGAGGCCAAGGGTGGCAAGAGGAGGAGGAGGCAAGAGGAGGCAAGAGAGCAGGGCAAAAGTAGAGGTGCGAGGAGGGCAGAGGAGGAGAGAGGAGGTAAAGGAGGAGGAGGCAAGAGGGAGCCAAAGAGGTAGAGGCAGGAAGGCGCCCTAGGAGGGAAGAGGAGGAGGAGTATGGAAGAGGAGGCAATGGGAGAAAGCAGGAGGAGGAAAAGGCAAGAGGAGCAAAGAGGAAGGAATAGGAGGCAGAGGGAGAGAAGGAGGCAAAGGAGAAGGCAAAAGGATGGGAGGTGAAGAAAAGAGGAGGAGGAGGAGCATGAGGCAAGAGGAGGCAAGGTGAGGCTGCAGGAGGAGGAAGAGGAGGAGGCAGCAGGATGGCCCAAGAGGCGCGAGGAGGCGCGAGGAGGAGGGCAAAAGGAGAGGCAAGAGGAGGCGAGAGCAGGAGGCAGAAGGTAAAGGAGGAGGAGGGAAGGCAAAGCGCAAAAGGAGGAGAGGCGAGGATGCGAGCTGAGGTAGCAGGAGGCAATAGGAGAAGGAGGAGGAGGCAACGGTCGAGAGCAGGAGGAGGGCAAAAGAGGAGGCAAGAGGAGGTCAGAGCAGGGCAGAAGGCAAAAGAAGGAGGAGGCAAGCAAAAGCGCCAAAGGAGGCGGCAAGAGGAGGGCAGAAGAGGCGCGAGGAGGAGGAGGCAATAGGAGGCAATAGGAGGCAATGGGAGGCGCGAGGAGGAGGAGGAGGCAGCGGAGGAGGAGGAGAAGAGAGCAGGCTAAAAGAGGAGCCCAGAGGAGGAAGAGGAAAGGGAGGCTGAGTAGGAAAAGGCAAGAGGAAGAGGAGAAGTAGGCCGTAGGAGGGAAGAGGAGGGAAGAGGAGGCTGCAGGAGGCTGTGGAGGAAGAGAAGGCAAAAGGCCGGTGAGGCAAGGAGAGGCAAGAGGAGGAGGAGGCGAGAGAGAGCAAGGCGGCGGCAGAAGAGGAGTAGGAGCTGAAGCAGGAGAAGGAGACAAGAGGAGGCATCAGAGGCAAGAGGCAGAGGAAGAAGAGGAGGTGCGAGGAGGCGAGAGGCGGCGAGAGGAGGTGAAGGAGGAGGAGACAAGAAGAGGCAAGAAGAAAAGCAGGAGGAGGAGGCAAGCAGAGGGCAGAGGAGGCAAGAGGAGGCGCGAGGAGTAGGCAAAAGAGGAGGCGCGAGGAGGAGAGAGCAGGATCGCGGCGGGAAAGGAGGATGAGGCAAAAGGCAGAAGAAGGAGGCTAGAGGACGCCGTAAGGCGCAAGAGGAGGGAAGAAGATGTAAGAGGAAGAGGAGCGGTAGGAGAAGGAGGGAGGAGGTGGTGGAGTCAACGGGAGCCCCGGGAAAGAAGCTGAGGAGGGAGGAGGGGAGTGCAGGCAAGAGCAGGCACCAGGAGGCAAAAGGCAATGGCGTCTTGCTCCTCGCGCCTCCTCTTGCCTTCGCTTGCTTTTCCTTGCCTGCTCTTGCCTCCTTCTCCTCTTCCCTCCGCTTTCCTCCTGGAGGAGAAGTGAAGAGGAGGAGGAGGAGGCAAGAGTCTAAAGGACGGAGTTAGAGGAGGCAAGAGGAGGCAAGAGGAAGAGGGGAAGGATGAGGAGTAGAGAGGAAGAGTGAGGAGAAAACAGGCAAAGGAGGATCAGGAGGAGGAGGAGGAAGGCAGAGGAAAGAAGAGGAGGCTGAGGAAGTGGAGGCAAGAGGAGGCAAGAGGCGGGAAGAGTTGAGGAGAGGAGGCGTGTGAGGTGGAGAAGAAGAGCGTGCCAAGAGGAGGGAAGAGGAAGGCAGAGGGGTCTTAGGAGGCAGAGGTAGCAGGAGGCCAAGGGTGGCAAGAGGAGGAGGAGGAGGAGGAGGAGGAGGAGGCAAGAGGAGGCAAGAGGGCAGGGCAAAAGTAGGGGCGCGAGGAGGGCAGAGGAGGAGAGAGGAGGTAAAGGAGGAGGAGGCAAGAGGGAGCCAAAGAGGTAGAGGCAGGAAGGCGCCCTAGGAGGCAGGAGGAGGAGGAGTATGGAAGAGGAGGCAATGGGAGAAAGCAGGAGGAGGAAAAGGCAAGAGGAGCAAAGAGGAAGGAATAGGAGGCAGAGGAAGAGAAGGAGGCAAAGGAGAAGGCAAAAGGATGGGAGGTGAAGAAAAGAGGAGGAGGAGGAGAATGAGGCAAGAGGAGGCAAGGTGAGGCTGCAGGAGGAGGAAGAGGAGGAGGCAGCAGGATGGCCCAAGAGGCAAGAGGAGGCAAGAGGAGGAGGAGGCGCGAGGAGGCGGGCAAAAGGAGAGGCAAGAGGAGGCAAGAGCATGAGCCAGAAGGTAAAGGAGGAGGAGGAAGCAAAAGCGCAAAAGGAGGAGAGGCGAGGATGCGAGCTGAGGTAGCAGGAGGCAATAGGAGAAGGAGGAGGAGGCAATGGTGGAGAGCAGGAGGAGGGCAAAAGAGGAGGCAAGAGGAGGTCAGAGCAGGCCAGAAGGCAGAAGAAGGAGGAGGCAAGCAAAAGCGCCAAAGGAGGCGGCAAGAGGAGGGCAGAAGAGGCGCGAGGAGGAGGAGGCAATAGGAGGCAATAGGAGGCAATGGGAGGCGCGAGGAGGAGGAGGAGGCAGCGGAGGAGGAGGAGAAGAGAGCAGGCTAAAAGAGGAGCCCAGAGGAGGAAGAGGAAAGGGAGGCTGAGTAGGAAAAGGCAAGAGGAAGAGGAGAAGTAGGCCGTAGGAGGGAAGAGGAGGGAAGAGGAGGCTGCAGGAGGCTGTGGAGGAAGAGAAGGCAAAAGGCCGGTGAGGCAAGGAGAGGCAAGAGGAGGAGGAGGAAGCGAGAGAGAGCAAGGCGGCGGCAGAAGAGGAGTAGGAGCTGAAGCAGGAGAAGGAGACAAGAGGAGGCATCAGAGGCAAGAGGAAGAGGAAGAAGAGGAGGTGCGAGGAGGCGAGAGGCGGAGAGAGGAGGTGAAGGAGGAGGAGACAAGAAGAGGCAAGAAGAAAAGCAGGAGGAGGAGGCAAGCAGAGGGCAGAGGAGGGAAGAGGAGGCGCGAGGAGTAGGCAAAAGAGGAGGCAGGAGGAGGAGAGAGCAGGATTGCGGCGGGAAAGGAGGCTGAGGCAAAAGGCAGAAGAAGAGAAGGAGGCTACAGGACGCCGTAAGGCGCAAGAGGAGGGAAGAAGATGTAAGAGGAAGGGAAGCGGTAGGAAAAGGAGGGAGGAGGTGGTGGAGTCAACGGGAGCCCCGGGAAGAAGCTGAGGAGGGAGGAGGGGAGTGCAGGCAACAGCAGGCACCAGGAGGCAAAAGGCAATGGCGTCCTGCTCCTCGTGCCTCCTCTTGCCTTCGCTTCCTTTTCCTTGCCTGCTCTTGCCTCCTTCTCCTCTTCCCTCCGCTTTCCTCCTGGAGGTGAACTGAAGAGGAGGAGGAGGAGGCAAGAGTCTAAAGGACGGAGTTAGAGGAGGTAAGAGGAGGCAAGAGGAAGAGGAGTAGAGAGGAAGAGTGAGGAGAAAGGAGGCAAAGGTGGATCAGGAGGAGGAGGAGGAAGGCAGAGGAAAGAAGAGGAGGCTGCGGAAGTGGAGGCAAGAGGAGGCAAGAGGCGGGAAGAGTTGAGGAGAGGAGGCGTGTGAGGTGGAGAAGAAGAGCGTGAGAAGAGGAGGGAAGAGGAAGGCAGAGGGGTCTTAGGAAGCAGAGGTAGCAGGAGGCCAAGGGTGGCAAGAGGAGGAGGAGGAGGAGGAGGGAAGAGGAGGCAAGAGGGCAGGGCAAAAGTAGAGGTGCGAGGAGGGCAGAGGAGGAGAGAGGAGGTAAAGGAGGTAAAGGAGGCAAGAGGGAGCCAAAGAGGTAGAGGCAGGAAGGCGCCCTAGGAGGCAGGAGGAGGAGGAGTATGGAAGAGGAGGCAATGGGAGAAAGCAGGAGGAGGAAAAGGCAAGAGGAGCAAAGAGGAAGGAATAGGAGGCAGAGGAAGAGAAGGAGGCAAAGGAGAAGGCAAAAGGATGGGAGGTGAAGAAAAGAGGAGGAGGAGGAGCATGAGGCAAGAGGAGGCAAGGTGAGGCTGCAGGAGGAGGAAGAGGAGGAGGCAGCAGGATGGCCCAAGAGGCGCGAGGAGGCGCGAGGAGGCGGGCAAAAGGAGAGGCAAGAGGAGGCGAGAGCAGGAGCCAGAAGGTAAAGGAGGAGGAGGGAAGGCAAAGCGCAAAAGGAGGAGAGGCGAGGATGCGAGCTGAGGTAGCAGGAGGCTATAGGAGAAGGAGGAGGAGGCAATGGTGGAGAGCAGGAGGAGGGCAAAAGAGGAGGCAAGAGGAGGTCAGAGCAGGGCAGAAGGCAAAAGAAGGAGGAGGCAAGCAAAAGCGCCAAAGGAGGAGGCAAGAGGAGGGCAGAAGAGGCGCGAGGAGGAGGAGGCAACAGGAGGCAATAGGAGGCAATGGGAGGCGTGAGGAGGAGGAGGAGGAGAAGAGAGCAGGCTAAAAGAGGAGCCCAGAGGAGGAAGAGGAAAGGGAGGCTGAGTAGGAAAAGGCAAGAGGAAGAGGAGAAGTAGGCCGTAGGAGGGAAGAGGAGGGAAGAGGAGGCTGCAGGAGGCTGTGGAGGAAGAGAAGGAAATCATCTTCATGAGGCAACTGGTAGTAACAGGAGGAGGAATAGGAGGAGGCCATAGAGAGCAACAAGAAGGGAGACGAGGAGTAGGAGAGAGAGAAGAAGGAGGCAAGAGGAGGCAACGGGATCCAAGAGGAATTTAGAGTAGGATACAAGACAAAAGAAGGAGTAGGGAAGAGGAGGCAAGAAAAAGACAAAGGAGGAGGGAAGTGGTGGCAAGTGGAGTAAAGAAGATGCAAGTGGAGGACGAGGTGTTTCCTGGTTTCAGCTTGGATAGAGTTAAGTTTCTTCCTAGTAGCTGGTGCAGTGCTGTGTTTTGGGTTTAGGGTGAGAATAATGTTGAGAGACTGATGTTTTGTTTCTTGCTAAGTAGTGCTATGCTGTTGCTAAATAGTTGCTCAGTAGTGCTTACACTGGTCAAGGACTTTTCAGCTTCCCATGCTCTGCCAGGTGCACAAGAAACTGGGAGGGAGCACAGCCAGGACAGCTGACCCAGCCTGACCCATGGGCTATTCCATTCCACATGATGTCCTGCTCAGTGTAGAAACTGGGGGAAGAAGAAGGAAAGGGGGGTTGTTCGGTGTGATGGCGTTTGTCTTCCCAAGTAACTGTTTTGCTTGATGGAGCCCTGCTTTCCTGGGGATGCCTCTGAAGACCTGCCTGCTGATGGGAAGTAGTGAATGAATTCCTTTTTCTCCTTTGTTTGCGTGCGCAGCTTTTGCTTTACCTATTTAACAGTTCTATTTTATTCTTCTTCAATTATTAAACTGTTCTTATCTCAACGCACGAGTTTTCTCCCTTTTACCCTTCCGATTCTCTCCCCCATTCCACTGCGGGGGGAGTGTGTGAGCGGCTCTGTGGTCCTTAGTTGCTAGCAGGGGTGAAACCACGACAAGGCAATAGGAGGCAATGGGAGGCAAGAGGAGGAGGAGGAAAAGAGAGCAGGCTAAAAGAGGAGAAAAGAGGAGGAAGTATAGGGGGATGAGTAGGAAAAGGCAGGAGGAAGAGGAGGGAAGAGAAGGCTGCAGGAGGGTGTGGAGGAAGAGAAGGAGAAAGCATCGTGGGGCAACGGGAGGCAACAGGAGCAGGAAGAGCAGGAGGCACCAGGAGGCAACAGGATGAAGAAGGAAGAGGTAAAAGGATGCCAAAGAAGGAATAGTGAAAGCGAAAAGTAGCCACTAACGAGCACGAAACTGTAATATACAGGAAGGGAAGCAAGGCCTATTGCAAGGACAGGAGCCTGCCAAGCAATAGCTAAACCCAATAACACCTTCCGATTCAGTCTAGCACATTCAAAGCATGTCTGTCATTGTCTTGAACCCTTTGATCCCCTTGTTTAAGCACCACAAAGTACTGTCAGGTACCACACAGCTGCTCGCTCACTCGCCCCACCTTGGGGGGATGGGGCAGAGACTTGGAAGGGTAAAAGGGAGAAAACTCGTGGGTTGAGATAAGAACAGTTTAATAGTTGAGGGAAAAGAAAATAGAATAGTAGTATTAGTAGCAATAATAATATCATAATAACAATACAATAATAATAAACAAAGGAAGTGATACACTATACAATTGCTTACCACCCACCAACCGATGCCCTGAGCAACGATCGTTGCCCCCCAGACAACTCCCTCCAGTTTCTATACTGAGCATGACGTCACATGGTATGGAATAGCCCTTGGGCCAGTCTGGGTCAGCTGTCCTGGCTGTGCTCCTTCCCAGCTTCTTGTGCACCTGGCAGAGCATGGGAAGCTGAAAAGTCCTTCACTCGTGTAAAAACTACTCAGTAACAACCAAAACATCAGTGTGTTATCAACATTATTCTCATCCTAAATCCAAAACACAGCACTGTACCAGCTACTAGGAAGAAAATTAACGCTATCCCAGCTGAAACCAGGACATCCCTCAGGAGAGGGGAGCAAGTGAGCAGCTGGCTGGGGGCTTAGCGGCTACATTATGGACTTACTTCTGTTTTCACTAAAAACAGTAACAGTACCATGCTCTAAAATTTCTTTTCTCCTTCTTGATGATGATATACTTAATTTCTTTACTTTTATTCCTCTCCTTCATTCTTACTTGACAGGACAGCTATAACTTAACAGAATTTAGCCCTTGGCATGAAGTTTTTAAGAACAGTGGTTTTTCTCTCATTCCTAGCTCTCTGTTATCATTTCATGGTAACACCTCTTAGACAATATTGCCCCTAATTCATTTCTGCTCTCTTCCATCCTTATTTCAAGTGTGTGCGAGAGGAGTTTATTTTTTTATCAAAACAATGTCAAGGGACAGATCCCAAACTGGTGAAAAGCACAAAGCAGGCCAAAGATTTATGAGATGGACACTGATACAACACCATTATCTTCCTTTTGGATCTCTGAAGACCTCATCCTTCAGCAGCATGCCTGGAAGGTCTGAAGTCCCTCCACCTGCCCTGGATGTCAGCACTGAAGGTGAAATTGCTGCGGTCAGAGGTGGTGTTTTGATTCTCTTCTCAGCCTAAAGCATCACCTGGGTCAGGAGATATTCCAGGACACCTCAAGGGACATCATGCTCCTCTGGACCCAAAAGTGGAATCTCAGGTGTCATGGCATACCAATACTTGTGTTCAGGGACCTGGTCAAAACACCCATCTCCTTTACGCTTGAGTTTGCTCAAGTAACCCTTGAGTTGATTCCCATCCACTGCTGGTTGTCTTCCTCCACAGGAAGAGAACACAGGGGGCATCCCCCATACTCATCCTCCTTGCCAGTCTCTCCAGCAGAGCCTGTATTCCTCCACTGCAGAACCCCATGTGAGCAAGCTGTCCCACCACATCTCATTTCATCCAAAACCGTCACAGTTGTGTGACAAGCCACGGGGCTCCAGCTCCTCCGGCCTCTGATCCACCTCCTCCTGGCTCTGATCCACCTCCTCCTCCACAGCTCAGCTGTGGCACCAGGGTGGAGTGCAGACTTGTAACAGGGAAACCTGAGCAGTGACCCTGACCAGAAGACCATTGGACAGCAAGCTGTGCTGCGCTGCACGTACAGCCTGGCCTTCACGCCTGTGCCATGCAGAACGGAGCCTTTGGCCGCAGGACAACTTCAGCAACTCATTGTCACAGAGGAGCCTGCAGGCAGCTCCCACTCAGTACTGCCCTTACACCTCCTGCGTGGCCTTGCCTGTATCTAACAATACAGCAAGGAGTTCTCATGAGAACGTCGCTTCTGTTAGACTGTAGAGATGATTGAAAGAGTTCTTCTTTTGTAATAAATGCCTCCAGTAGCTTGAATGATCAAAACAGGGGAATGGCTTCTATGCGTGGGTCTGCATGGCATGCTGTGTGTGGGTCAGAGGCCTGTTCAATGCTACACCACCTGGGGTTCCCACCATCTAAAAGGGACCTGAGATTATCTGCATGATTCTCTCTTCATAGTGTTAGTGCTTATGAACAGCATGTTAAACGATACCTCGCAGAGTCTGACTGCCTTTCTTACTCAAATTACAATGAACCAGTGGTGAAAAACACTCTCTCAGCACCCTTGCATGCAGCCCCTCCAGTCCCATGGACTGGTAAGGGTGCAGTTTGCTCAAGGAACCCCTGTCTTGAACGCCATCCACTGCTGGTTGCCCTCCTCCAGCGTCCTGCCTCAAAGCACCGAGGCCTGGGAGACCTCGCTGGTGGTAGCAGAGGCAAAGAGAATGTAGAGTGTCTCAGATCTATCTACACCTACTCTTACTAAATTTAGCAGTGGTCTGACAGTATTTCTGACTCTTCCTTAGCTGTTCCTGAAGTAGCAACAGCTCATCTTAATGCCCTTGGATTCCCTTTGGAGTTTCAATTAAGTTTTGAGATGAACCCTGGCAGTGCTTGGATTATGCTGTCCTTGAAGACAAGATTTCTATTGCTTGGGCAGCCGGAGCAGCCTGAGGGTTCTCTGGGCCAGGAGTCTTTTCCTGGGAGAGGGGCTGGCACACAGGGGCTTTCTGGCAGTGGACAATAAGGATGTCTTGGAGACAGGAGCAGCCACTGGCTTCCATCTCCTCATGCCATGGCTGGCCCTCAGCCCTGGGGCTGATGGGGAGGCTGAGATACCTCCCAGGAGCTACTGTGACCTTCAGAGGGACTGGGGCTGTGGGGTTGAGTGTGCAGAGCTCTGCAGTACCCATCAATGGGCACTGCCATGGGGTCAGCCCAGAATGGGCTGCTTTTCTGGGCTGGACAGGGGTGAGATGGGTAGGGGGTGGGAAGTGATGGAGAGAGCCAGAGAGGGACTGGGCTGGGCTGGAAAGTGCTTAGGAGAGGAACGCACTGAAGTTAGCTGAGGTGTCTGACCTTGCAGGGTGAGGACTCGCACCAGGGGTTGGTGCTGCAGAGCCAGGGCTCGTGGAAGGGAGCTGAGACTTGCAGACACAGGAGAGAGGAGGCTGCTCTGTGCCTTTGGTGCCATGGAGAGTTGGGGCAGGTGCCCCAGGGCATTTGTAACCCCCCAGCCTTTCTCACTGGCCATTTCCAGCACTGGCAGCACACCCCAAGTTCATGGGTGAATTGTCCTCTTTGGCCATTTCCATCCTCCTGCTGGGCTCAGTGCTTGAATCCCTCTGCTTGAAGCAAAGGACCTCCAAGATGGTCAGGGACTGGAGCACCTTTCCCCTGAGAAGAGGCTGAGGGAGATGAGCTACTCCAGCCTGGAGAAATGAAGGCTGAGAGGACCTCACTGTGGCCTGCCAGTACCTACAAGGACTTGATGGAGAATAGAGAGACAGGCTTTTCACCATGCAGCATGGTGGGAGGACAAAAGACAGGGGGTGGAAGGTGAAAGAGGAGAGATTAAGCCTGCAGATAAGGAAAGTCTGTTTCAGTGTGAGCTGAGCCAAGCGTTGGAGCAGGTCACCCAGAGATGCTGTGCAGACTCCGTCCTTGGAGGTTTCCAAACTCAGACCGGATCAAGCCATGAACAACCTGGTCTGACCCTTTTCTTTCTGGCAGGTTGGACTGCAGAACTCCCAAGGTCCCCTCCAACTTGAACTGATCCTATGGTGTCAGGCCCCTTCTCTGATAACCACAGAGCAAATGTTTATGGGGCAAGAATCTTCCTGTGCTGTATGTGACCACCTAAACTAACATCTCAGCCAGCGAAAAGAGGTTCGATACCCCAGTGTGACTCTCTCTCGGCAAAGACTGAGGGGTATCGCTGACAGTCCTGGGCAAGAACTGTCTTGGGGGTACGGGGCTCTGGGCAAGACACAAAATGACCTTTTTTTTAAATGCTGCTAGCTTGAAAAAAAAAAAAAGTTTAGAAAACGTCAGTAAACATAAAGAATTAAACACAAAGCTGCAAAGCAAAGAAAATGTTTGAAAACACTTTTCAGCTTTTAAATTTTATTGTGGTTGGATGTAGGACCCAAATGCCTTCAGCTACAGGGACACAGACACCTCCTGCCAGTACAGACACCCTGGGAACCCCCTGCCCAGCCTCTGCCTGCAGATCCCGAGGGGCTCTGCTCTCCCACACGTCCTGCCTGATAGCTGCCAGCCCCAGGCAAACACCTCAGGTACACCGAGGCCTCTAAACGCCGCCCTGGATGTTTTATGGTCAGACAAACAAGGTCTGCCTGGAAGGTGAACAAATCTGCAACACTGAGAAAAAAATAGGAGCCCGTTTTCACCAGCTGAAACAATTGAGTACTTTTAATATAATGGCAGGGTTTCCCATCATGCCAGAATGGGAATTTGCAGGGAGTGCATTAATCATAGGAGAAAAAATATTGATCTCCTGTATTTGCATTATGGCTGCTCTATCTGTTATATTACGCTGCCTATTCAATCTCCCTTATCTTTCAGGTCTTCTCACCTCTCTTGGTTAAATGACCATGTCTAAAGGCATCTGCTCAGCAGAGGTATCAGGACATTTGCCCTTCCCATTGCTCTCCAGACTCCCCCCTCCCCCTGCTTTTTGTTCATTCAGATGCCTCCCAATTATCTCCTTGATGCTTTGAGCTTCAGGGACTTAGAAACTTGCCCCATCTTTCAGAAGTCAAATTCACTCTTTAATCAGCTCCTTCCTTGCATTTATATCTATCCCTTCCTATCTCTCCGTCAAAAACAGTTCTTGTATGTCTATTGTCGTTGGCCATCTCCAGCCCAGGATGTCCTACGCTGTCCCATGCCTGTGCCTGTTTCCCTGCAGGCTGTAGACACACGATCCACTTCCCCACCTTGCTCTCATCCTCCCATGTCCCTGCCTGTACCAGTATCTCTCTCTGAAACAGAAAGCCACGGGCTGATCACAGACAAACACCACCACCACCAGTGACCGGTTGCACCACGCCACCACCCTTCAAGTAACATTTCATCTTCCTCATGCCCAGGCTCAGATTCCAAAGCTTTTCGTTTCTCATGCTGTTTCCTCTACAAAAGAAATCTTCATCCTCCCTGAAACCACCTTTCAAGCGATTGCAGGCTACTACAACCGTGCCCTTGGCCTCTATGCCATGAGGCGAAAGCAGCCCAGGTCCCTCGGTCTCTCCACACAAGCCACGTGATTCAGCCCCTTCACCCCCGCTTGGCAGGCCACCTCTGGACCTTCTCCAGTTCCTCCTCACTCCTGCAGAACATGGAGCCCCACACCAGGACAGATTACTTCAGATGTGGCCACGACAGCACTGAGTCAAGGTAACTCCCCTTGTCTGGGTGGTCACCCTCATCCTAATTCAGCCCCGTCTGCAGCTGGCCTTATTCATGGTCAGCATGCTCCACTCGCTCCTATTGCATCCCTTGTAGCGACCACGGCCTTCTCCTCAGGGTCACCCCTCAGCTGGTCATCTCCAAGCTTGCCCTGATACATGGGGTTATTCTGCCCTGGGTGCAGGACTGGCCACTTCTCCTTGTCAAACTTGATGAGCTTTCTGTTGGCCAAATCCCAGAGTTTCCCAGGGTCCCCATGAACTGAATCTTCCTTGTGTCAGCTGTTCATGTGTGCGTGTAGGTGGCTCACCCTGTCCTGTGGTGCCTCTAACAAGATGACAGCATGAGGAATTGAAGGCCATGATGGATAATAAAAGGAGGTAGTAGTTCAACGGCCTTGCTGACCAAAGTAAGAATTCCCAATACTGCCAGCCCAGAAACACCAAAGGAGGGCAACAGGCAAGCAAAGCCAGGGCCAGCGGGAAATCAGAGGTGGGCTTCTTGAATGAGAGGGATTGAGGATGACCAAAGGGAAGAACCTGGGAGAAGGGAAACAGGGAATAAGAAAGTTGGAGGTGAAGCAAAGGGTACAACCAGGGCGGTTTGTGGGCACCTGTCAAGTAGCCCTCGGTCTCAGCAGGGAATCAGCATGGCTGGGCACACCTCTGATGGGCGTGCACAGGAATGCAGCCGGCTTGGGGAGCAAACAGGAGGAATTAGGAGTCTGTGGGCAGTTCTTGAGCAGTAATCTCAGCTGGGTATCAGAACCTGGTCAGATAGCTCACACCACTGGAGCGTGGCCATGGATGGAAGCTGCCTCTTTAGGAAGGATGGGGCAGATCAGTGAGGAGGGGAAGGTGCCCTGTCTGTGGGCGAGCAGAAGGAAAGCATGGAGCTCTGCTAGTGACAGGTGAGGAGCCAGATGAGAGCCGATGGATCAGGATTAGTGGGCAGAGCAACATTAGCACGGGTAATGTTGTAGTTGGTGTCTGCTGTGGACCAACTGTATTAGGAAGAAGCAACAGATGAGGCCTTCTTCTGACAAGCAGAAGCAGCTTCTCATTTGCAGGCCCTGGTCCTCGTGGCAGACATTACCCAGCTGGACATCTGCCGGAGGGGCAGCACAGCAGGGCACAAGACACTCAGGAGGTTTCTGGAGGGCACCAAGAACCTCCCGAGCATTCAGAGAGGGTGTTAGGAAAGCCAAAGCCCATCTCAATCTCAATCTGGTAATTCCATCTGGACATGAAGGGCATCAAGAAAGGATTTAACAATGATGCCAGCAGCAAAAGGAAGGCTTGGGAAAATGTGGGCCTGCTGCTAGATGGTGTGGGACCCTGGTGACAGAGAACACAGAAGAGGCCAAGGTACTCCACGCCTTCTTCCTCTCTGCGTTTACTGGTAAGACCACCCTTCAGGAATCCCAGGCCCCCAAGACCAGAGGCAAGGAGCAAGGAAGACTTACCCTTGGTGCAGGAGTCTCAGGTTAGGGAACATTGAAACAAACCGCACGTGCATAAGTGCGTGGGACCTGAGGGGATGCACTCATGAGTGCTGAGGAAGATGGCTGATGTCCTTGTAAGGCCACTTGAAATCATGTTTGAAAGGTCAAGGGGATTTGGTGAGGTTCCTGATGACTGGAAGACAGCAAATGTCTTGTCTTGAAGCGCAGCAAGAAGGAGGATGCAGGGACTTAGCAACAATTTAGCAACAGTACTTAGCAACAACTAAAACATCAGTCTGTTATCAACATTACTCTCATACTAAATCCAAAACGCAGCACTATACCAGCTACTAGGAAAAAATTTAACTCTTTCCTAGCTGAAACCAGGACAGCTGGTGTTTTTGTCTCTGAGGCAATTTCCAGCCCAGGTCACCTCTGTTCTGAGCTCTCCCTAGCCCTCCTCTCATCTACCTGGCAGTTCCTCACCACCACCCCCCCCCCTGCAGGGCCCCGAGCTGGTGATGCTGCTCTGCAGAGTGATTTGGCTGTGGTGCCTGGGGTCACAGGGCGACTCCACACTGGCCTTGCTGCTCTGGGTGTGGAGCAGCTCCAGCTGGATGGGGATGGCGGCTGCTCATCTCCCCACGGCATGGGGGAGATCCCGTTTTATTACAGAGAGGCTATGGGGGAGTCAGCTCCGCCCCGGTGTTAGACACACTCTTACCCAGGCTCCAGGTGAGACAGAGCAGGTTCATGCCTCTGGAGAAGTGAGACAAATCCAAACATTTCTCTAGGAACATTACAACCACAAGTAACAATAATGGCAAAGGTAATGATAAGGGTATTGGTAACAATAATGACAATACACCAAAGCACCACTTTTGGATGGGATATCCTGGGAGTCATTTGCGGGGAGAGACGCAGAGTTGATCACTATTGCAGAAACTTTCATGTAATCCTAATTCCACCCTTGAGCTCCTGGTTCCTCATGCTGTAGGTGAGGGGGGTCACTGCTGGAGGCACCGAGTACAGAGCTGCCATCACCAGACCCAGGGATGGGGAGGAGATGGAGGGGGGCTTCAGGTGCTGATAAAGAGGGAGACCACGTCCAGGGGAGGAGGCACGCGGAAAAGGCTTTGTGCTGTCCCTGCTCCCAGGGGATCCTCGGCACAGTCGTGCACATTTTCCCACGAGACCCAGGAGGGTCCCGCAGCGGTTTTTTGGAGAAGGGTTCTGCAGCCTGGAAGCACAGGGAGGCGGGAAAGTCCTCACGTCAGGCACAGACACTGAAGCTCTGACACCACAGTGACCCATTCTCTGACAGCGGTTCAAAGGAGCATTTTTACCTCACCACGAGCCTTCCTTGTGCTCATTTGGGTCACGGCCCTGGAACATGCCAGGAGCCCAGGCACCACGGCCACCAGAGGGCAGACACGCACCATGCCCCGCCCACCAGCTGCCAGCAGAAGTCCCGCCCCTTCCCAGCAGCCTCAGGGGCCATTTGCCCCGGAAGGCACTCCCCTCTACTGGTCACGTGCTTGGTTGTGATTGGCTGGAAGGAGCAGTCACCCCCTTCTGGTTGACCCGGAAGTACATCTGACCCAGAAGGCCCTTTCCCTGCTTACGCCGGGGCTGCCATTTTGTTTTGGCCACCATTTTGTTTGGTCTGCCATTTGGGGGGTGGTGGTGCCATTTTATGACGTGGTGCCACCATTTGACGACAGTGAGCTGCCATGATCTTAAACATCACACTGCTCTGTGGTTGGCTGACTGTAATTGCTTGAGAGCATCGAACCCACGTCTTCTCAGGAAATCCTGTGATTGGCTGGCAAGAGGAGCCTCCCCTCCCGCTGCACCCAGAAGCAGTCAGCAAGGGAAGCCCCCCGTCATTACATACAGGGAGGCCGCCACTTGTGACAGCCTCATTCCCCACAGGTTCTCATACTGCACTGTGGTTGGCTGGCAGCCATTTCTTTGACACCGTCAGACCCATGTGTTCCCATGCAGCCCTTTGATTGGCTGCCTGCCTCCTTTGGACAAGGAAGTGCTCGGATAGAAAAATATGCAGATTGATGTACAATAGAAACATTTTTAGAAAGATATCTAAAACTGAGTGTACAAATAAGTATAACTATATTTTTATTTATTTATGATTAGATACAATATTTTAAATACATATACTTCTATAAACATATACATGTGTATGCCTTTTTATATATATATATGTAAACATTTATAAAGGTAGAGAAATTGAATCTATATAGCCATTACAACATAGGTATCAAATGGATAAAACCTTCTTTAATAAGAGCTACTGGAATGAATAATCAGAGTTTAAATGTGAATAGAAAGCAAAGGACAAGGGTGGGTCGAGGTCCCCCACTTTACCAGGCTGCAGAAGCAGCCCAGACATGTCTGGGGTGGGGGGAACCTCAAGAGGGTGGGGAGGACACAGACAAGCTGGAACGTGCCCGAGGGCGATGGCCACCAAGGGGCCCTTGGCCCAAATCCTGTCAGCATACAAAGAAGAGCCCAATGCTGTGAACCAGCCTAGGAGGCTCCCGCATCCCAGCCCAGCAGGATGGCCATGCAGGGTGAACTGGGGAAGACGCTCAGCTTTTTTCTCTGCTGCAAGACACAGGCAACACTGTCTGCAAACATGAAAAACCAGGACAAAATGCCAGCTTCAGAAGAGTATGTGCATGGGGACCATATGGAAAAGACCCACAGAGGATCTGAGCAAAGACCATGTGAACAAGAGGAACTAGCCAATGAGCCCATGAACAGCAAACTGGATTTTGAGGTGCCAAAGAGAGGGGAAGGGTGCTGGTGGGGAACTCTCTTTCCCCAGGGTTGTGGGGGATCTCACAGCTACCTGTAAGACCGCTGTGGGGTGCGGGCTGGTGATACATGTGATTCCTTGCCCTGAGGTTGATAACCTGATTGAATGTTTCAAAAAGCTCTGGCTGACTGAGTGAGGGGAGAAGTCAGGAGTGTGCTGGGACTTGTCCAGGTCCCCCTGAGCCACACCAGCCAAACCCAGTATGCTGTGTCTATGTCATGTGAAAGGATGGGGAAGGGAGTGGTGGTGGTGGATGGAAATGTATTGAATACTGTAGGACCTGTGCAGGATGCACATGGTATGGAATAAGGGGTGGAGATTGTACTGGGTCTGGCTGGGATGAAATTGATTTTCTTCTTAGCAGCCCCTATGGTGCTGTGCTTTGCTTTGGTGGCCAAAACAGCTTTGACAGCACGCCGACATTGTAGCTATTGCTGAGCAGTGCTTGCACAGTGTCAAGGCTTTCTCTGTTTCTCGCTCTGCCCTGACAGCAAGGAGGCTGGCTGTGGCAAGAGGCTGGGGGGGGACAAAGCCAGGATAGCTGACCCCAACTGACCAAATCGATATTCCACGCTATATGATGTCATGGTCAGCAATAAAACTGGGGAGGAGGGTGTGTTCTCCAAAGTATCCTTTGCTCAGAGACTGGCCGGGCATCGATCTCCTGCTGTGAATGCTTACTCCTCCACTTATTAAACTGTCTTTATCTCGACTCATGAGATTTGTTTTCTCGCTTTTGCCCTTCCAGTTCCCTCCTCCATCCCACTGATGGGGAGTGAGCAAGTGAGTGGGTGGGGGCTGCCACATGAGGTCACCCCGCCATGTCAGCACATAGCAAATAGGTTGGTATGTGCTTGAGTAGATGATAGGCTGAGAGCTGGCACATGGCTTGTGTAAGTGGTTGTGAGATTACTGATGCCCGAGTAGCTGATAGGCCAAAAGCATGCACATGGCTTGTGTCGGAGCTTGTGAGGTCACTTGTGCCTTTGTATCTCATAGGCGAGTGGATAGCAAGTAGGTGGATATGTGGTGGTCAGGTCACTGGTGCCTGAGTAGCTGATAGGCCAGAAGGAGACACATGGCTTGGGTATGTACTTGTGATGTCACTCTTGGCTGAATAGCTGATAGGCCAGGACCAGGTGCATAGCCCTTATAGGTGCCTGTGAGGTCACCAGAGGCTGAGTACCCCAACAGCGAGTACATGGCAGATAGGTGTACATGTACTTGTGAGGTCATGGGTGCCTGAGTAGCCGATAGGCCAGGAGCAGGCCAATATCAGAGGTAGATGCTATGACATCATCTGTGGCTGAGCAGCAGATAGGCCAGGGGCTGGCACATAGCTCATGTAGGTGCTTCTGATGTCACCAAAATAATATTTAGACCACGCCCAAATACGACTTTTTGAAAGAACCATCATCAGCAGAAGTCCATACACAGCACACACGTGTGACAGTGTAATTCATGCGCACGCAGTATTGGCAGTAGGAGGGTGTGAGGTCACCGTCAGTATAACCCATAAGCACACAGAGGTGGCAGTAGGAGGGTGGCAGTGGTCACATCACCAATGGCACCCCATGGCTGTGGGGCTCGGTGCAGAGCGGCCGTGTGCTGTCCCAAGGGCATCACGGGGGACGGGAGCTGCCCAGCCCTGTGTCTGCGAGGCCGAAGGAGCAGCCCCTGCAGCCCTGGCTGGAGCAGTCGGGGTGGGGGTGGCTCTGGGGCACCGCCGGGATGTGCCTGGGCACGGTGCCAGGAGGAAACCACAGGAAACTTCCTGCCTGGGCGCTGCGGGGGGGAGCGCAGGGAGCGCTGCGAGGCCACGGGGGCTGTGGTTTGTGCACCTGCAGGCTGGAGCTCCTGATCCACCTGTGGGGAATAACGGCCCCTTGGTGACAGGCTGAGAGTCAGGGACTTGTCTGAGCCTCTGGGCTGTGGGTCTGCTGCCAGGGCAGGGATACGAGGGACCTTCCATGGGGCTCTCCAGGGAAGGATGGGTGAGCCAGCACCCCTGGGATGGGGCTCTGGCCTGGGCTAAGGCCCTTTCCCAGCTGCTGCTCCCAGCACAGCGGGGTCTGTAGCAGGGTCAGGGGCTCCTTCCTTCCCTTCCTGACACAGCCTCCGGTGCAGTCCCAGCCCTGTGGTTCCCATGGCACGGGGGCTGCTTGAAATTCTCATCTTGGGCTCTTGGATGTGCCTGGCATAGGAGATGCTCAGTGCTCCTGGTCAACACAGCAGGGTTCAAGGGGTGAAAAACCCATTTCCCACCACCACCACCAGCCCTGTCCTGTGACGGCCCCCCACCACAGTGACGTGACACCTGCAGCAGAGCCGTCTCTCATATATGGTCATGAATGGCACTGGAGAAGTTCATTGGAGGGTTGGGCTGTGTCGGAGGGGAGATAGCTCCCGATAATGTCTAAAAAGGTCCTGCTGCTTTGATTGGCTCGTCCTGTAGCTGGGCTGGGATCTGCAGAGATATATTGCCCTCCTGTCATCACTGTCCCCATGAGTCCCCAGGAGCTGTGGCAGGGAGTGTGGCACGGCAGGGATGTGCTGGCAGGGCAGGAGGCTCTGGATGGGCACCGAGGGACTCCTGTCCCCTCAGATGCTGTGGCTGCTCCGGCTGCTCCTCTGGGTACAGCTGTGCAGAGGTAAGTGCCAGTTCCATTGTCCCACAGCCCAGGGCCAGCAGGTACCCGCATGGTCATCGGGATCTGTCTGGGAATGGGTTGCTTTGCAGGTGCTACTGAGATGAGGGTCAGAAGGTGCTCAAGTCCATGGACCCTGTGCCTGCCTGTCTGGGTGGGAGAGTACCTCCTTTTCCAGGGCTCCGGTGTTGAAGGCAGCCTGTGCCTGGCTGTATTCATAGACAGCCTGTCCTGGGGTACCCTTTTGGGACCCCCTGATGCCCAGCACTGTGCCTCTGGAGGCAGTGGTGGCCTAGCTGGTGACGGCAGCACGCAGAGATCCCCAGGGCACTGCCAGCCTCTGGGGTACCCCGGAGGGTTTGTCTGCTGCTGACTGCCCCCTTGTTCCAGGGGAGCCCTGACCCCATGAGGGCAGTTTGTGCCCCGCAGAGAGAAGGGGACGGGGGAATCTACGTAGAGAGACATCCTTCCTGGGAGGCCTGGCCCAGTGCAGAGGCTGGGCTGACACCAGGGGTGAGGAGGGGATGTGGGTGGGGGGATCATCGGAATCGTCTTGGTGGGAGCACAGAAAGCCCTGGGGGTGGGGGTGGGTATGGATGGTGCCAGGGCAGGCGATTTGCATGGGAAGCTGCAGGCCTGGGTACACGGGGCTGTCCAGGGGGTGCTGGGCTCAGGGAAAGAGGGTGCCCTGTGCAGGGGTGGGCACAGTGTGCAGGTGTGTGTGGGCAGGGGGCAGGTGGCCGTTGGGGTGGGAAAAGGTGCCTTGTGCAGCGGGATGGCGAATGACCCAGCAGGGCCAGAACTGCACACCTCCAGCCTTGTGCAGCCCATGGGGATAGAAGGGACCCCCACACTGCCCTGGGGACAGCCTGGAGGGGAGAGAGCTCCCACCCTGGTACCTCTGACATGGCCTGAGCAGGGACTTCCCCCAGACCCACAGTGCTGGGGCTTGGTGCTGTGCCTGACTGGTCCCATGTTTCTGTTGGAAGGTGCTGTGGAGGTGAGGCTGGTGAACGGCAGCAGGCACTGTGCTGGGAGAGTGGAGGTGAAACATGGGGGCCAGTGGGGGACTGTGTGGTGACTACTGGAGCATGAACGATGCGGCAGTGGTTTGCAAGCAGCTGGACTGTGGGTCTGCTGTTGGAGCCCCTCAGTATGGACACTTTGGGCCAGGATCTGGCCCCATTTGGATGGATGCTGTTGGCTGTAATGGCACCGAATCTGCCCTGTCTGACTGCCCGCACAGAGGATGGGGTAAACATGACTGTGATCATAGGTGGGACGCTGGAGCAATGTGTTCAGGTAAGGGGACAGCTTGTTCCTCCCCTTTGCCAATGTGATGGGGGAAGGGACCTTGGGTGTGCCCTCAGGGAGAAACAGGTAGGCAGTGGAGCACTGCCCAATGTGGCTGGTCACACTGCCAAGCTGGGACTGTCGTTGCTGGTGTTCCCAGTCCCTGGGAAAAGCCCAGAGGGAGCCTACCGCAGGGTGAACTGACCCTGCCACAGTGTCTCAGCCCCTCTTCAGTCAGTGTCTTGGGCTGCAGATGAATCTTCCATCCCTGCCCTGGGGTGTCCGCTGATCTCCACTGGTCTCCACCCATTCTGCCAGTTCCCAGCTAACAGTGCTGAGGGTCCCTGAGCTGGAGAAACCAGGGGGGACTTGCTTGGCACTCCACACCTTGGAGGAACGGCATGAGATGGCTGGTCCCCCAGGTCATTCCCCTTGACAGGCATGAGTACCTCAACTGAATCAAAAGGGCTTTTTGGAGAGCATGAGTGCTGGGCCCTGGGAGAGGAGCAGGGTGGCGCACAGCCCTTCGCTGCCTGTCCCCGGGGCTCGGCTGTGTGGTCCAGCACTGCGAGGCTCAGGAGCTTGGCAGCTGCTTGAGTCTGGCTGCTCCCTTCTGCATCATGGCATGCCCAGGCTCATACTGGGAGGTCACTGGGGCTGTGACAGCCCCACAGGGGCACGGCCCCATGCAGGCAGCGCTGACCTGCTGCCCAGCCTCTCCTGCCTGCCCATGGTTCCCCACACTGCCCCAAGAAACAGAGGCTTTGGCATCATTTACTGACTCTCACCTGTGCCTGCTGTTACCCTCTGAGCCAGCATGAGCCCAGGGGGGCATGCGGGTCTCCTGTCCCTCTGCCTGGCTGTTGGCTTGGGACCTGTGCACCTCTGGGCAGAGCACTGTGTGCCTGGCTGAGGACACCCTATCTGAGCAGGCATCGGAGGGGTCTGGACAGGCACCAGCCATGGTAACAGCCACACCATTGCTGTGCTCCGTGACATCTGCCCCTAACAGGAACCTCCCAATGCCCCAGAACTCCCCTGGGAGAGGGGTGCATTTCTGGCTGCATCAAGGTGATGGTCCTGCCTGATCCCAAACTCTGCAGGCGCTGAGCAGGCTGCAGCAGTCATTATCATCTAGGCCAGTTCTCCTGGACCCAAACTGCTCGCACCACTGCAGTGCTGGGGGGACCATGCCAGGCAGCACAGGGTGCCTTGTGCAGCAGCAGGTTGTCTGAGCAGTGCCTGGTGCTGCAACAGACACATAACCTCTAGTACTGCGATGGTGTAGAGAAGGGGTGCAGGGGGGCCTGGATGTGTTTGTGTCACCAACACTCCCCCAACAGCTTCCCCTGGGATGTGCAATGGGCCATTTGGTCACGGCTTGCTTGGAGGTGATGCAGGATGTGGTCATGTATCTGCCAGAGGGCTCTGGGAACTCCCAGTTATTTTAGTTTTTTTCCAGGATTTGTCCGGCTGGTGGAAGGGAAGAGCCACTGCTCAGGACGTGTGGAGATCCATGATGGGGACCAGTGGAAAACTGTCTGTGATTCCAGCTTTGGTCCCAAAGCTGCTGACGTGGTCTGCAGGGAGCTGCAGTGCGGTGTGGCCCTGCCTGTGGCCGGGGCAGCTCACTTTGGAGAAGGGATGAGTCCCATGTGGGATGGAGAGCTGCAGTGTGTGGGGAATGAATCCCTCCTCGCCGCCTGCCCCAGGGAGTCCCCCAGGGACCAGCCCTGCACCCACACAAACAGCGCTGTTGTCACCTGCACATGTAAGAGCTCAGGGTGGGGTGTTGAGCACTGGGGTGAGCTCCAGCCTTAGGGGGGCAGGTTGTGCTTGTGGAGACAAGGGACCTGGGGTGTCTGTTCCCACAGGCTGGCAGAGAGATGACCTTCCTGGGGGATCCTAGACAAGGGCAGGGCTGGGCTGATGCCCAAGGACAAGGAGGGGGCATGGGTTGGGAGGGCTCACTGGGATCATCATGTTGCACCAGAGGGGACACGTAAAGGGCTGAGGGTGGAGGATGAGCTGAGAGATGCCCAGGGCAGGCTGTGGTGCAGGGGATCTCAGGGCCCTGGGGAGAAGCAGCAGTGTGTGCCTGGGGGAGCCCGGGTGGGGGCAGGTCTCTTCTCAGGGTGCTGTCTGGGGAGGGATGAGTGCCCTGGGTGGGTGTGGGCCAAGGGTAGGTTGCAGGGGGCCGTTGTGGTGGAAGGAGGTGCCAAAGTCTGTGGGGCCACAAATGACCCAGCAGGAGTGGAGCTGGGCATCCTCAGGCTTGCGCAGCCCGTGGGGATAGAAGGGGCCCCTGCAGTGCCCCAGGGACATCCTGGAGGGGAGTGGGCTCCCACCCTGGCACCTCTGACTCCACCCGGGCAGGGGTTCCCTCAGACCCACAGTGCTGGGGCTGAGTGCTGTCCTGACTGGTCCTGTGTCAGTGTTTGAAGGTGCTGTGGAGGTGAGGCTGGTGAACGGCAGCAGGCACTGTGCTGGGAGAGTGGAGGTGAAACAACAGGGCAAGTGGGGGACAGTGTGTGGTGACTACTGGGACATGAACGATGCAGCAGTGGTTTGTAAGCAGCTGGGCTGTGGGTCTGCTGTTGGAGCTCCTCAGTATGGACACTTTGGGCCAGGATCTGGCCCCATTTGGATGGATGCTGTTGGCTGTAATGGCACCGAATCTGCCCTCTCTGACTGCCCACACGGAGGATGGGGTGAAAATGATTGCCTTCATGATGGTGACGCTGGAGTGATGTGTTCAGGTAAGGGGACAGCCTATTCCTCACCTCTGGGGCTGGGATGGAATAGAGACCTGGCTGTGCCCTCAGGGAGCAACAAGTGGGCACCAGAGCATCGCCCAATGTGGCCAGTCGCACTGCCGAGCTGAGGCTGTCATTGCTGGTGTTCCCAGTCCCTGGGAAAAGCCCAGAGGGAGCCTAACCTAAGGTGCCCATACTCTGCCTGGCCTCTGAGCTGGCTCAGATGAATCCCCCACCCTGCCCTGCATTGTCTGTTGATTCCCATCTTTCTCCTTGTATTCACCCAGGACCTGCCTGGCCGTGCCAAGGGCCAGGTCCCCCCATGCCAGAGGCACCAAGAGTGACTCACATGGCCACCCACAGCACCGGGGAAGGGCATGGGATGGTAGCTGCTTTGGGGTTGTGCTCCCTGGCAGGCACAAGTCCCTTGGCTGAAGCAAAGGGGTTGCTCGGAGAGGAGGAGCGCTTGGCCTGGTCTGTGGAGCAAGGTGTCATGTGGCACCTCATTCATCTCCCAGGGTCACCCCATGAGAGCCTGCCCGTGGGGACACGGTCCCATCCAGGAGCGCTGACCTGCTGCCCAGCCTCTTATGTCTGTCCCAGCCCCTGGCCGCCTTGCACTTCTGGATTTGCCAGCATTGACTGGCTCTCCTCTGTGCCTGCCCTTGCACTGGGAGCTTGTGTAAGCCCAGGGCTGCTCTTCTGTCCACTCTCCTGCCCTCTGCCCGGCTGTTGGCCAGGGACATGAGCATCCAGCAGTGCGCTCTGGCCAGGACTGAGGACCTTTTGCCTGGGCAGGTGCCGTAGCAGGGGGCTGCCACAGATGCCAACCACAGGTACAGCCTCACTATGCTTGTGCCCTGTGACATGTCCCATCTCCCAGCAGTGCCCCAACCGCCCAAGACCCCCCTGGGAGCACGGCCTGTTTCTGGTGGCACCAAGAGGTTCCTCATGCCTGGCCCTGAGCTCAGTGGGGCAGAGAGAGCTGCAGCAGCCAAGAGTGTCTGGGCTCATTTCCCTGGACCCCAAGAGCTCTGGGTGCTGCAGTGCCCAGGGACCAGTGCCAGGCAGCCCAAGGTCTGTGGGGCAGCAGCAGATTGTCTGAGCAGTGCCTGTGGCAGTGGGTTTGGGACAGAAGCAAGCTCACATGTGCTGGGCTTATTTCTGAGGAGCGGCAGGTGGGTCCTGCTTTGTTTGTGCCATCAGCATCCCCTGAGAGCAGCTGGGGTGGTCGTGGGGCTTTTTGCCTTTGGCCACCTTGGAGATCAGGTGGGACATGGTCAGGGGACTGTCAGAGGGCTGTGGGAACTTTCAGGGGTCTTTGGTTGCTCTGCGATCTTGCTGGCTGGTCAGAGGGAATAGCCCCTGCTAAGGACGTATAGTGAGCTGTGACCGTGACCCTTGGAAAATTGCATGTGACTCACGCTTTGGTCCCAAAGGTGGCAATGTGGTTGTCAGGGTCTGCTGTGGGTCTGGGATAGACACATACCCTTGAGTGCTGTGATGGTGTAGAGAAGAGGTGCAGGGGGGCCTGGATGTGTTTGTGTCTCCAACACTCCCCCAACAGCTTCCCCTGGGATGTGCAATGGGCCATTTGGTCACAGCCTGCTTGGAGGTGATGTGGGAACTGCCAGAGAGCTCTCAGTTGTTTTCTTTTTTTTCCAGGATTTGTCCGGCTGGTGGAAGGGAAGAGCCACTGCTCAGGACGTGTGGAGATCCATGATGGGCACCAGTGGAAAACTGTCTGTGATTCCAGCTTTGGTCCCAAAGCTGCTGACGTGGTCTGCAGGGAGTTGCAGTGCGGTGTGGCCCTGCCTGTGGCTGGGGCAGCTCACTTTGGAGAAGGGATGGGTCCCATGTGGGATGGAGAGCTGCAGTGTGTGGGGAATGAATCCCTCCTCACCTCCTGCCCCAGGGGGTCTGCGAGGGACCAGCCTTGCACCTATGCGAACAGCACTATTGTCACCTGCACACGTAAGGACTCAGGGTGGGGTGTTGAACACCTGAGCTGTGCCAGGGGTTGGGGAACAGAGCAAGGACCATGATGGGCTGGGTGTGAGGACAGGAGGGGTGATGGGTTGTCTGCAGCATGAAAATAGTGCAGAAGGAGAAGAAAGGCATGCTGTCCCCCTGGCCTCTGCGCCAGCTACTGAGGGTACAGGAGCACCAATCCACCCTCAGTCCTCCTTCTCTGTCCCCAGAGTACACAGGGTTCAGGCTGGTGAACGGCAGCACGGCGTGTGCAGGGAGGGTGGAGGCCCAGGTGCTGGGGACCTGGGGGACCCTCTGTGCCTCCCGCTGGGATCTCTCGGATGCCCACGTTCTCTGTCGTCAACTCAACTGCGGGTTTGCCGAGTCCATTCCTGGAGGAGAACATTTTGGGAGAGAGACTGGCCCTGTCTGGAGAGACTCATTCCACTGTGACGGGACTGAAGCCCACCTGGGACAGTGCCCAGTGATCACCCTGGGGGCCTCACCGTGCCCCCATGGGAGCAACGCCGCTGTCATTTGCTCAGGTGAGTGCTGGGAAAGTGCTGCATTAAGTCCATTTGCCCTTTGTGTGCGACATGGCCACCCAAAGCAGGGGTCCCATGGCAGTACCAGGCTGAATTTCTCCCTGGAGAAACCCTTGCTTCCCCAGGAGCCTTCTGGAGGGCTTTGCCTGCTCAGAGTGACTGCTCTGCTGTGGGAGAGCAGGGGACTGAATGGAGGCAGCCATCTGCCCCCAGGGCAGCGGCTTAGGCCCTGGTGCCACTGGCAGGCCTGGGCTCCTGTGTTTTTCTGCTGTGGGATGAGCCCAGGACAGGGCTGCAGGGCTCTGCTCCATCCCTCTAGCTGCAGACAACCACATCCCATCCCCACAGAGAGCCCTGCAGAGCTTCCTCCCACCACCCATGCTGGAGCTGCCTGGGTGCCCCCAGCAGCAGCAGACCTGGGTGTGAGCTGCAGAGCGGGCCTGGGCTCTGCCCTTGCTTCTTGTCAGCACAAGGCTCAATCTTGCCCTGTTTTTTTTGAAAACTCCCCCTTGCCGTCCTCCCTGAAGGGTGCCATGCTCCCTTGTGCCGCCAATGGCTGTGGCATCTCTGCTCTCCTCAGGCTCGGCCAGCTTTGCGTCCCTGCGGCTGGTGGGTGGAGGGAGCCGGTGCGACGGGCGAGTGGAGATCTTCCAGCGTGGGACGTGGGGCAGAGTCCTGGATGACCAGTGGGACATGCAGGAGGCCAACGTGGTGTGCCGGCAGCTGCAGTGCGGACAGGCAGAGAAAGCCTACAACCCCCCAAAGCCTGAGCGAGGGACGGGCCCCGTAGGGCTGCGAGGGGTCCGGTGCGCAGGGCATGAGACCAACCTGACCCAATGCAACACCTCCCTGCCCAAGAGTGCACTGGCGGCAGGGGTTGCGGAGGACGTGGGAGTCATTTGCTGGGGTGAGCGGCACTGCACAGGCCCCCCAGATGATGAGGTGGGTGGGCAGCCAGCCCCTGACAGCAACTGGGGTTTCTCCCCACTGCAGGGAGCCGGCAGGTCCGGCTGGTGAATGGGTCTGGACGCTGCGCCGGGAGAGTGGAGATCTATTACCAGGGCAGCTGGGGGACCGTCTGCGACGATGGCTGGGACCTGTCTGATGCTGCCGTCATTTGCCACCAGCTGGGCTGTGGAGGGGCAGTGGAGGCAACTGGCTCCGCTTGGTTCGGGGAAGGCTCCGGACAGATCTGGCTGGATGGCATGAACTGCTCCGGGTATGAAGCTGCCCTCTGGGACTGCCCTGCCAGGCCCTGGGGGCAGCACGACTGCGGGCACAAAGAGGACGCAGGAATCATCTGCTCAGGTCTGTGGTGGGACCCTGGTTCGTGGGGAGGCCAGGACGCGGGGAGAGCCTGGCACGGCAAAGGCTGTCCCTGGCTGCCTCTGAACTCCTGCCTGAGCCCATGCTGCAGGCACCCGTGCACGGGCACCCTCAGTCCCACTGGGGGTCCCTGGGGAGCTCAGCAGTTCCCAAGTGTTATCGGGAAGGGCAGGGGTGTCAGTGCATCAGGGACTTTTCTCTGCTCCTGGGTGCAAGAGGGATGTGCTGGCCATGCCCCTGCCTGGCTGAGGGCCTGGCGAGTGCAGAGGCGTCCCCTCTCCCACAGCCCCAGACCAGCCTGTTCCCCCTTGGTGCCTTTCCTTCCAGAGTTCGTGGCCCTGAGGCTGGAGAACAGCGATGGCTGCTCCGGGCGCCTGCAGGTTTTCTACAACGGGACATGGGGGAGCATTTGCTCCAACTCGATGACTCTCGACACGGTGTCGCTGGCATGCAAGGAGCTAGGCTGCGGGGATGGAGGATCCCTGGAAACACAGCTGCCCTATGGCAGGCTGTCTGGCCCTGCGTGGCTGGATAACGTGCAGTGTGGGGAGAAAACCAGCTCCTTCTGGCAGTGTCCCTCCACTCCCTGGGATGCACAGTCATGTGAAGACCTGCGAGACGAGATCCACATCACCTGCAACGGTAACTCTGAGCCACTCGGGCACCAGTGTCACCCCAGCTCCTGCTCCCCGCTGGGCACAGCCAAAGGCAGAGAAAGAGCTTGGAGGGGCTTCTCCTTCCCGTGTCAGACCCTACTCTTGCCGGTGGCACAAATATGACCCCAGCCACACATGTCCAGCAGCAGTTGCCACCCAGGTTGCCACTAGCACCTGGAAGAGGCAGAGCCATGTCCAGGTGAGGTCTCAGAAGAGACCAGACAGGGTTCAGAAGAGTCTCCCCTCCATAGACACACTACCGCTGCTCTGTGAACCAGGGACCTTTAGGGGCTGAGCAGTCAGGGTCCCCCTAGACCTGCGCGTGTCCCCTGAATGACTGGGGTTCAGATGCTGCCATGACCAAGATGGTACAGGGAGGCACAAGTAGAGCTCAGCCTTGCTGTGTTCTGCACGATCCCCTGAACCAGCCCCTTCACTACAGGGTTTCTTTCTTCAGGGCGACGCCCAGAAATGTCCCTGGCCCCGTTGGCCCCATGCCCCAACTCCACGAGCTGCACAGGTATTGAGCTGCTCCTCTGTGTACCCTTCTTGTCTGGCAGGGCTCTGCCTGCTGTCTGGGTGCCACGGGAGGTCTTTGCCTTCTCCAGACAGGGAGAAGATTCGTGCCGTGGGAGGCGAGGACGGGTGCTCGGGCAGAGTGGAGGTCTGGCACCGTGGCTCTTGGGGGACGGTGTGCGATGACTCCTGGGACATCCAAGATGCTGAGGTGGTGTGCAGGCAGCTGGGCTGTGGCCCTGCGGTGTCTGCCCTGAATGAGGCCGCATTTGGGATGGGGCAAGGCCCCATCTGGCTGGAGCAGGTGGAGTGCCGGGGGACGGAGCTGTCCCTGCAGCACTGCTGGGCCTTGCCCGGGGATGGCGGTGCTTGCCGGCATAAGGAAGACGCTGCTGTGCGCTGCTCAGGTGAGCGGCAGGACTGGGACCTCTTGTTCAGGTGTTGGCAGGGAGCTAGAGAAGGCTGTTCACCCACTTGGTCCTGGCATGGCCCCTGACCTCCCAAGAGCGAGACCATTCCTGCAGAGTGCAGGAGCCTGGTGCCAGGTGGGGAGCAGCCTCAGTGGAGCTGCGTGTCCTCAGGCCACCACCTGTGGGGCCCTGCAGCCCCAGGGCTGTCCCCTGGGCTGCCTGTGCCATCCTGCCTGCCACCCAAAGCAGAGGCTGTGGGCCCTGTCCCGGCCTCCCTTTCTAGCACTACTGGAGGGGCAATTTGGGTGGGATGTGTCAGGGACATCTCCAGACACACACAGGGCGTGTTGGGAAGGAGGCTCCCCAGTACCCACACACCCGTCCTCTCAGCCCCGCTCTCCTTTTCCTCCTCTGCAGCTCCAGCCAGGACAGCAGCATCCCCACCCCGAGCAGGTAACTTGTCCTCCTGCCCGAGGCTGGGTATCCTCAGCACCAGGCTGTGACCCACAGCTGGATGGAAGGGGCTCCTTGCTGGGGTGTGAAGCTCCCAGGAGGAGACACTGGGGTGGTGGTGGGAGAGTTGGGGAGGGCTGTAATTTCCTCAGCAGGGTGGAAGCTTCCCCATTACTCACCTCTGGGGTCCTCCACCCTCTGCTGCCTTGAGTGATGGGGGTCAGGACTGGTGCTGCCCTCAACTCTCCCAGGCCTGGTGTTGCCCCTTCTATGTTTTTGCCCATGCAGATCCTACCCGGGGTCGTTTGACCAGCAGCGGGAGAGTCTCAGTGCCCGTCATCATCTGCATCATCCTGGGGGCCCTTCTCTGCCTGCTCCTGGCCCTCCTGGCTGGACAAGTGCTAAGCGCCAGGGCTGGGCGCAGAGGTGGGTCCTTCCATAGCAGTCCCCGGGACCATGCCTCCTGGAAGGGCTGTGGGGTGCTGCGGGGTGTCATTGAGGGGTACAGGCAGAGCTGGGGGGATGAGACTGTGTGCTGCCACCTGTCCTATGCACCACCCCATTGACTGCCTGGCCATGGGTCACCAGCAGCAAGGGATGGAGAGAGCCCAGAGGCGGGGGGAGCTAGTGATGGGGCGAGGAGAGAAATGGCAGAGTGGAGATGGCCAAGGCTGGCAGTGCTCTGGGTAGGGCTGGAGGGGGCTCTGGGGCAAGGGAGATGACCGGAGGAGCATGGGGCAGTAGAGTCCATCTCCATGCTGTCAGACCCCCAAGCTGTCCTTCTGCCCAGCCCTGCCCATCCTCACCCATCCCCCAGCAGGGAAGGGGCTCTGCTATAGACCCATGGGGCAGATAAGGGGCAGCTCCAGGTGGCGAGTAAACGTGGGAGCTGCTCCAAGGTCAGACAAGGCAGGGAATGGCCCAGGGGCCAGAGGGGTATGAGCGCTGTCTCCGAAAGGATGATGCGAGGGTGACGCTGCCCCAGATAATCTCCACAGCAATGTTGCCCTCTCTGGGGATGTGGCAGCTGTGCCTGGACAGCGCAGTGGGGCTGTGCTGTCGGACCAGTCCTGGGCTGGCCAAAGGAACAGGTTTGGGGGAGCACAGTGGGATCCCGTTGCCTCTCTCTCTGCCTGTCCCTGTGCCAGCCCTGCCTCTGTCCCCAGGCTCCAGGAGGGCTCAGGAGCTCTTCCCCGAGGCTGTGTATGAGGAGATTGGTCACAGCCCAGTGTGGGAGAAGCAGGCAAGGTTTGGTCGCTCAGGTGGGTGTGGGTCCTCCCTGCAGGCCCATCTGCGGGACCCTTTCCCCTGGCCCCAACACAGGGCTGATCCCCTGAAGCCTCCCAGCCCATGGTCCCTGCAGTGCTGGGGCCGTGTGGTCTGTGGGGAGAGCATCCAGGTCCTGGGCCCGGGAGAGGAGCTTCCTCCCAACCAGCTTTGCCCATCCCAGCTGGACAGCCCCTCTCTTCCTGCCCCTGCACCCCATGTGACACCCGAGGAGTGAGGGAAGGGGCTGCGCTAGGGCAGCTCTGGGAGCACCTTTGAGATGGTGTTTGTCCTGGGGGAGCAGGGTAAATTTCCAGCCCTCCTCCCCATGCAGCCCCAGCTCTGTGGGTCCCCCTTCCCCAGCAGTGCTGACTATGAGACAAGTCCATGGGGCTCGCTCCATAACACCCACTGTGCATCTCACCAGGGTCCTATTCAGAGGAGTCCCTGACCCAGCTGCAGCCCTACCCTGGGGACAGCGAGGAGGAGGATGGTCTGGGATCAGCACCAGGTAACAGAGGCGGGAAGGCATTGATCTCCCTGCAGCCATGTGATGGACAGAGGTGTCACCATCAGAGATGGGAAGGACATGGGGGCCTCCTGCGGTGCTGCCAACACCAGTGTCTCAGCCCTCTGTCCCTGTGCATCCTCTGCTCTGGAGGGTGTATCTCCTCGCTGTCACCAGCTGCCCTCTCCTTTCAGATGTTCTTGTCCTGCCTGGAGGTGACCCAGTGGATGGCTATGATGATGCCAGGGAGGTTTCTGACCCTGAGGATGATGCTTCCCCCAGGCAGGGAGCTTGGGAAATGCCCAGGGCACCAGCGGAGGGCGCGGGGCCCAGGGATGCACCTGGAGGTGAGAGGGAAAGATAGTGCTGCCGGTTCCTGGGGTACCATCCCTGGTGCCACGCAAGTCACTACCGTACTGACACCCAAAGCTCCTGGGAAAGGAGAACCTGACCCAGGAGTTGTCCTTGGAGGGACTGGGGGTGGGAGAAGGAGCTGAATATGGTAAGGAGTGGGGAGGAAGGTGATGTCCAGACCCCGTGGGGTGAACTGCAATGTCCTGCCTTGCTGCTTCCAGGGGGCAGGCTGCTCTCCCGGAGAAGTGCTGGGGTCCCTGGAGCTGAAGGAGACACCTCGTCCGTGTCCCTGGGGAGCATGGGCTATGATGATGCTGAAGAGGTGTCTCTGGCACATCCCCATGAGGACACAAAGGCTGTGACAGCAGAGCTTGGTTCACAACAGTCCCTGAGTCCCAGGCCAGGAGAGCCCATCCCTGCTGTGCAGCTGGGTGCAGGCAGGAGGGAGGAGAGGTCTGTGCAGCTGGGAGAGCTGTGAGCACCAGGGAACCGTCTCCCTTTACCACGGGCAGCAGAAATGGCCGGGAGTTTCCTCTATTTTTATTCCCATTTTTACACTGTGCATCCATATTGGCTCTTATTAAAAGTCTCTGAGGGCTTTGACCCGGAGCTGCTGCTTGCCTGCCCAGGTGTCAGGTCATCTCCCTGAGGCTGATCAGGGGAGCAGAGAACAAAGACACAGTGGTAGGGAAGGGGCGCGTCTCAGGGACAGCAGGCTCGGGGTCAGGCTGTGGGGCTGCGAGAGCCCCTGGTGCCTGGGGACTAATCCTGCTGACAGAGCCTTTTCCATCCTGCTGGCCACAGGCAGTTTCTACTCAAAATGGCTCTCTGATAGTTGTCGTGATGCACCCCAGAGGGAGCACCCATTTCCTCACCCTGGGGTTTCCAGCTGCTCTTTCCCCCAGGCCCTGCCCTGGGCCATGCTGGTCCCACAGTGCAGAGGCCATGACAGAGCTGCCATGTCAGGGTAAGCCCTGGGCTGTGGCCCGACAGAAGTGAGCCCTAAGGTGGCCGCAGTGCCCTGAACACCCCAGCCAGCCCCTGCGGGGATCATGGCCCCTGGATTACCTCCCACAATGGTTAGGAGGCAGCTCTGCTCACACTGCCCCAGTACAGGGTGCAGAGCCACTTTCTGGGACACACGGGGCTGGAATTCCCTCTCCTCATGCTCTGCCAGGACCCGTCTCCATGGGCTGTTCCTGGAGCCTTGGGCCCTCACAGACCCCCGAGCACTCTTGTCACAGCCACAGAGCTGCCTTCTTCCTGAGCAGGGGCTGTAAGGCCCCACAGCAGCCCTGGGACCCCCTCCTCCTGCTCCCCTCCAGCCCCCACCCCTGCCCTCCTGCTGCCTCGCCAGGGGTGTCAGTTTGGGTTTGTGTCGGGGCAGTACTTGTGTGCAGGTACGGGGGGATGGGGGCATCTTTCCCTCAGCTCTGTTGGAGGGCTGGGGATGGAGAAGGGATCCCCATGAGACGTGTGCTGCAGCCAAAAGCTGTGGCCTAGCCCCTGGTCTGGAGAAGGGCCCATCCAGGAGGATGCTCATGTGGGCACGTTTCCATGGCAGAGGAGATTTTGTGTCCCTCCCCTAAAACAGGTGCTGCTGGGAGCGGAGCCTCAGTCCCTCTCCCTTGGCTGGGGCTTTCGCCAGCCCCAGTGCCCATGGGCAGAAAAACCCACAGGAGCCAGGCGGGGAGAAGAGTTTGGCACTTGTCAGGACCTGGAGCCCAAACTGCCCTCCCTGCTCCCACTGGTGGGTGTCCACACCCCTCCAGCTCTTCCCTGAAAGGCTCCTCTGCTGCAGGCTGGAAGGTGTGTTGGCTCCCTGTGGGGAGTTGCTGCAGCTCAGTACTGCTGCCAACAGCAGGATCTCGCCCTAGAGGAGAAGAGGACAGGAGGCAGCTGTCGCCAACACCCTCTCCCACTTCCACATTGACCCATTCCCTGCTGGGAGCTCCTCCACCCCTGGGGGGACCCTGGGGGATCTGGAGGAAGCCCAGGCTCACACATCCTTCTGCTCCATACCCTGGAGCCTTCCTGCTGGCAGCCCCCACAGGAGAGCAGTGTTCCCAGGGTGAGACTCCCACGGTGATGGGTGATATAACATGGGCATTGCAAACACAGCCTCCATCCCCTGGAAGACTCCCACTGGGATAAGCTCCAGCCCTGCATCTCAGAGAAATAAGGTATAAAAGTGAAGTAAAGAAGAAGAGGGGAGTGTTATCTTTTGAACACAGGATGGTGGGTCCTGTGGGCAGTATGGACACTAACCTGCAGACTCAAGGTTCCCCAAGTGGGCACCAGCGAGAGAGCCCAGTGCCTGTCCCATGCCACCTCCCCACCTGCTCTGCCCTCCCGCATGTATTATGTTTCTCCCTTACTCTGGCATCTGGCAGAGGTTTGCCTCCTCTTCCTCAGGGAGGTACGCTACAGGCCTGGTGTGCTTGAGGGAGCAGCAGGCCTGAGCAGGAAGAGCCCATTTCATGGCATTTTTGGGACCTGAACAGTCTGGCCCTGTGGGCTGGGTGTGGTCTCTGCAGCAAAGCAGGATTGTCACTGTGCCCCAGGTCTGTGCTTGCTCCTGCAGCTCCCGAGGACCTACCTGAGGGGGGTCACAGTGAGACCCCCAACTCTCAGCACTGCTGCCCCACGCTGGGCAGAGCATGGCTGTGGAAAGCCCCTGGGAGAGCAGCCTTATTTCTCTTAGTTTGGGCTCACTGTTCCCGGGGGCTGGGCACCCTGCAGTGAAAGGCCATGTCACACTCTTGGTTGCGGGTGTTTTAGCTGGGGGACCAGCCAAGGCATCATCTGGCCCTTCCCGCCTGTGCATGGCTGTGCACAGGCCTGTGCCTCCCTGATCCCACCAGCGCAGCATCGACAGAGACACCAAACACCCCAGGAACAAGAGGTTGGCACCGGCCCCACCAGCCCCACCTCTGCAGGGCTGTGCCTGACCTCAGCAGTTGCAGGTGCCCTGAGCTGAGGCTCTGCTTAAGCCAGTGGTGATGGTGGAAGGAGAAGGACCTGGAGACAGGGTCAGGATAAGAAATGTCATTCCTCCAGCTGGGAGTCCCACAGCCCTGCCCAGGCTCATCCAACTCAGACAGCCCTCCCTGCAGGCACAGAGGAGTGCTTCCCATGTGGTATGGGATCTCCACCTGGAGAGAGGACAATCTCAGACCCTTATCCCTGGAAAGCCACAAGGGCAGTGTGGCCCTGGTCCCAAAGGATGCCTGGGCTGGACCAGCATCCTCACACCACATCTCTCAGTGCAGCCAGAAATGATTCCTAGTGTGCTGCTGACACCTCTCCCCTCCCTGAGGTCTCCCCACACTCTGCTGCCGAGTATTGTCCCTGGGTGGTGGGGTGGGTCTGTGGTGCAGGGCAGTGACCTGAGCCCAGGTCCAGCACAGCTGTCTGCTTCTTCTCCAAGAGGGGGCTCAGCAGAGGCAGCACACACAGCCCTCCTCACCTCACAGGCAAGCCCTGGGTGGGCAGGGCAGGCCCACAGAGCCTGGAGAGAACCAGTGCCCAAGCTCCAGCCCGCGCCTGTCTGAGGCTGGGGAGTCAGAGCAAAAGTAGCCCTGGAGATGCTGGGGATTGAACCCAGGACCTCCCACCTGCGAAGCAGGTGCTCTGCCACTGAGCTACATCCCCTTAATGGTAGGAGAGGCACTCTCCTCCTGTGATGTGCCGATGACAAGTTCTGTATTCCCCTGGGTGCCCACGAACCCTCTGCACTAAATGGCACTTGAATCATTCTGACACAGGGGGAGTTGAGGCCTGACCCTGGCACAGGGCTGCACTGCAGAGCGCTGCTCCTTCAAAGTCTCTGCAGGGCAATGGGGCAGAAGGAGGCTCTGGCTGCAGGTGCTGCTCCCACACTCTGGCCCACTCTGGGATGGGTCAACGGAGAGGAGAAAATCCCTTCCCCTGAGCCTCCTCTGCCACCCAGGGCAACAGCCGACTGTGCCACATCTGTCCCCAACTCTGCAGCAGCAGCAGTGCAACAGGGTGAGGGAAATGCCCTCCCTGGACTGATGTGCCCCCAGGCTCCGATGGCATCCCAGGGCATGCCATGGAGGGCACATGGAGGCAGAAATCTTATACCCCCTCCTCCAGGCACCGGGCCTCCCCCTGCACCCCTCTGTTCCCCAGCAGCCCTGCAGGCGAGGTGAACAGCAGGCTTCCATCTCCATGGGGCTGGGGCTGGGGGTTGGGCTCAGGGACGTTCCCATTCCTTCAGCACTGAGGACTGTCCTGACAGCAAAGCCGTGCCCGGGGACAGCCCTGGCTGGGGTCCCTGTGGCAGGGTGGGTGAGTGTGTTCAGTTGTTAACCGAAAGGTTGATGGTTTGATCACACGCAGGGGTGGTGTCCTCAGGGTGGTACAGCTGGGGCAATTGTGTTGCCCAGTGCCATAGATTTTTCCCTGCTGAGCCCCTGCCTAGCAGAGAGGGTTTAGGGGAATCAAAACCAGAGCACAGTCACTGTGACCTTCTGGAGTGGTTGAGTGGAGTTAAGGGGATGGGCTGCTCATCTATTCTGCTTTGCACACACGGCCCCAAAGCCCATCCTCAGCAATGACTCTCCCGTTCTTGCTCAAGAAAGACCTGGAAGGACTGCTCTTTTGGAGCAGTGGTAATCCCGCAGGCACTACCCCTGCAGCCAAGCAGTTTCAAGCTTGCACTCAAAGCTGACAAGACAGTAACTGTGCTTGGACAGACAGTCTCTGCCAGGTGGCACGGGCACTGCTGATTGCCCACTCCAGAGTGGCAGAGGCTGGATCCCCTTCTCAGGACAGACTTCTTGCCAGGATGCCACAGCCATGGGGGTGCCTCACCTGGCTCTTACTGGCACTTCACTCAGCATCTGTTTTGGTGGATATTTCTTTCTTTATTCTGTCTACTCTTTCCACACACAGGAATGACAGAAAAACAAACATTTTGTAAAAGCTTGTCAGAAAGCCCTTGTTATAGACAGGAAGCCCGTCAAATCTGGAGGGAGCCAGGAACATTGCCATAAGCACCAAGAAGATCCAAGAAGCTCAAGGCCTCTTCTGAAGTGCATCAAATTCTTGCAACCATGATTTGAGCCTGGAAGTGGGAAGGGATTTACGTCTGTGGGTGGAGAAGGAATAAGTGTGTTGTGGGAGTATGTCAGGGCTGAAGGCCCTTGCACAAATCAGGGATGATGGAGACATTTCCATCTTGTGAGCATGCCTCAGCCTAGGTAATGGGGAAAGCCCGCTGCTGGGGGTGGATGTTCTCAGTCATGCCCCATGAGCATGCCCTCGCTCTCTTTTGCAAGAAAGAAGAAAACAGAAGGACTCCATTTGCAATATCTAAGTCAGCCAGTGGGAAACAAGTAAGTAATTACATTGGGAGAGGGGGCTGGAGGGGGGTCAGATTAGGAGAAGGAAAGAAGTGGGAAGTAATGATTTCTGTGTTAAAAGTTTGGGAAGCTGAGACCCAGCTTGTGTGTACCTTTCTTCTGAAGAAGGATCTTCTTTTTTTTTTTTTTTTTTTTTTCCAGAGGAGTTGGCCCTATCAGACTAGCTGTCCTGGTTTCAGCTGGGATAGAGTTAATTTTCGTCTTGGTAGCCAGTATGGGTCTGTGTTTTGGGTTTAGGATGAGAACAATGTCGATGATGCACTGATGCTTTGGCTCTTGCTAAGTAGTGCTAAGCTGTTGCTAAAGAGGTGCTAAGTGGTGCTCACACTGGTCAAAGACTTTTCAGCTTCCCCTGCTCTGCCAGGGGCACAAGAAGCTGGGAGGGGGCACAGTCGGGGGGGGGTGTGTGCTGACCCAGACTGGCCCCAGGGCTATTCCATACCATATGACGTCATGCTCAGTATATAAGCTGGGGGGGGAAGAAGGAAGGGGGGGACATTGGGTGTGATGGCGTTTGTCTTCGCAAGTAACCGTTACGCGTGATGGAGCCCTGCTTTCCTCGGGATGGCTGAACATCTGCCTGCCGATGGGAAGTAGTGAATGAATTCTTTGTTTGGCTTTGTTTGCGTGCACGGTTTTTGCTTTGCTTATTTAACTGTTCTGTTTTATTGTACTTCAATTATTAAACTGTTCTTATCTCAACCCACGAGTTTTCTCCGTTTTACCCTTCTGATTCTCTCCCCCATCCCACTGGTGGGGAGTGAGCGAGCAGCTGCGTGGTGCTTAGTTGCTGGCTGGGGTTAAACCACGACACTAGCTTTCACAGTTCTCCTCTGCTAGAGAGCCCAGAGAACAGGAGGGATGGGATTCATCTACTCAGATTTAGACATGTCCAGTGGAAGGGCTTGATTCACCTTCCCCCTTCTCACTGTCAATATGAAGATGTCCTGAGGAATCCCAGACACGCAGGACCCCCACCCCTCAGCTTGGCTGGGTAACGGAAGAGAAAACAACATGTTTAGAGTAAGTTTTCTGCCACTCCTGGGCAGGTGTGGCATTTCAACAGCTCCCACTTGCAGGATCACAATTGTGGTTACTTTAAAGCAAGAAGAAAGCCAGGGAAGTTTTTTACACTCTTCAGGACCAGACCTGTATTTCCTTAAGACACAAATTCTCTTTTCCCACTTCTCATTCCCCAAACAGTCCCAAGATTCTGCACTTCTAAAGATATACCTGCTACACAAAATATGCACTTCTGAGTTGTCCACACTTGACACAACCACAACCTGTTTATTCCTGGTGGGTCACAACTAGTAGGAGCTCTTGATGCAGGCCACAGTTTTTCTGAGGGCATTTCCAAGAGCCCCCTTGACTTGCCTGTTCTGCAGGCTGTAGATGAGTGGATTGGCCATGGGTGTGGTGTAGAAAAAGGATAGCACTGTACTGAGCTGCCTCAGTGAGGCTATTCTGGGTATCATATAGACAATGATGAGGGTACCATAGAAAACAGTGACCACGCTGAGGTGAGAGGAGCAGGTGGAGAAGGCCTTCTGCCTCCTCGTGGTGGCTGGGATCCTCAGGATCGCAGCTATGATGCAGATATAGGATACCAAGGTGAACATAAATGGGAAGACCACATCCAGAAAGCAGATGATGAAAGTAACCAGTCTAAGCACCATGATGTCACTGCAGGCGAGCTCCAGCAATGGGGCAAAATCTCAGAAGAAGTGATCAATTGCATTGGGACCACAGAAGTGTAAGTTGGAAAGTAGCCCAGTGACTATGGTAGACATTAGTAATCCAGCTAGCCAAGACCCAGCCGCCAGCTGGAGACAGAGCTTCTGCTTCATGAGGCTGGCATAGAGCAGGGGGTGACATATGGCCAAGTACCGATCCTAGGACATGGTGGCCAGCAGATGACTCTCGGTACCTGCACAACAGGCAAAGAAAAAGAATTGTGTCACGCAGCCTTGAGCAGAAACAGTTCTGTCCCTAGTTAGGAAGCTGGCCAGCAGCCTGGGCAGGGTAGTGGAGGTAGAGCAGATTTCCACATTGGAGGAATTAAGCATCTGATCTGAGGTCCACGAAAGAAGGACAAGGAAACCTAAGAAAAGGGAAAGGAAGGTTGACAAAGGTAACAAGAGGAATTTCACCAAGCACGATATTGATTACCCTTGCCACACCTTCAACTGACCGGGTACCAACATGGATCCTCACAACCATACCAGAGCAAGAATATTTTTCCTGAAGGCCTATTCAGTCCTTTATGAGTTGAACGCCCTCCTTTTCACACTGCTGCTGGTGATTTCTCTGCTTGCTGTCATGGGGAATGCAGTCACCATTGCCATCCTTTGGCTCCACCACTAGTGCCACACCTGCAGGCATCCCTTCCACAGAACCTTGTCCTTCTTGGATATTTGGTTCACTCTGGTCATTCCCCCTAACATGTTTGTCAGTCTCATGCTGGAGATTAAGATATCTCTGTGGCTGCTTACAAGTCCCTTCTTCTCCGTCAGCACAGCTGAGTTTAACCTATGTGTTGAGATGTGTTTCGATTGCTGCAGGGCCATTTGCAGCCCCTCACACGACTCCGTCCTTACCAACTCCTGGCTGTGCTCCATGCTCATCTTTAGCTGCTGGGGAACGGCATCTCTCTCCATGCTCAGCCCCACCATCCTGTATGCCATTAGATCCTCTGTGCCCACTGTAGAGACTGCTTCTTCTGCGGCATCATCCCTTTGCTGAGAGCCCCCCGCATGGGCACCAGCTGCTATGAAACATGAGCGTTACGCTCTTCTCCGCTGTGTTGCTGAGCTCCTTCACACTGACTGCTGCGGTTTATGCCTACATTATATGCAATGTCCTGAGGATAACCTCTGTGCAAAGCTGCACTAAGGCCTTCTTCACCTGGATATCCTTCACCTGCATACTCTATATTTCTTCAGTCTCTCTGGCATATGCTGGCTGCATGCTTGACGATGCGGGGCCTGAAGAGAGGCTGCTTTGTTGTAAGCTGTCTGAAAATTTGCAGGTTCCCCTAAGAGAGTACATTCAGAGAAGAACAATTTTAGAGAATTGAGGTGTCACCCAAGAGAGTAAGAAGACTGTCGTGGTTTAACCCCAGCCAGCAACTAAGCACCACGCAGCCGCTCGCTCACTCCCCACCAGTGGGATGGGGGAGAGAATCAGAAGGGAAAAAGGGAGAAAACTCGTGGGTTGAGATAAGAACAGTTTAATAATTGAAGTAAAATAAATTAGAACAGTTAAATAGGCAAAGCAAAAACCGTGCACACAAACAAAGCCAAACAAGGAATTCATTCACTACTTCCCATCGGCAGGCAGGTGTTCAGCCATCTCCAGGAAAGCAGGGCTCCATCACGTGTAACGGTTACTTGCGAAGACAAACGCCATCACACCCAATGTCCCCCCCTTCCTTCTTCCCCCCCCAGCTTATATACTGAGCATGACATCATATGGTATGGAATAGCCCTGTGGCCAGTTTGGGTCAACCTCCCTGGCTGTGCCCCCTCGCAGCTTCTTGTGCACCCGGCAGAGCAGGGGAAGCTGAAAAATCCTTGACCAGTGTGAGCGCCACTTAGCACCTCTTTAGCAACAGCTTAGCACTACTTAGCAAGAGCCAAAGCATCAGTGCATCATCCACATTGTTCTCATCCTAAACCCAAAACACAGGCCCATACCAGCTACCAAGACGAAAATTAACTCTATCCCAGCTGAAACCAGGACAAAGACAGAACCCCTTTGAGTGTTTGAACTGACCCAGAAAATGGACGCTGGGACTGTCCCCTCGGATTCACTGATTCACTGCACTCATACTGCTGTAGGTGACTGAGCTTGAGCTTTTGCTCAAGTACAGCCAGTGGTTTAATCTCAGAAAATTTCCCAAAGGAACCCAGTGCAGAGCTTCCCCTATGCCAGACTAGAGGCCAAGAACAAGCCGGACATTTGGGATCTAAGACTAGCCTGAGTCCCAAGCTAAAATGTCAGTGCAAACATGCATCAGTATGATCAGTACACTGCCCTGTACTGATCTTCCCATTTTACTCCTTGTGGAAGTGCTACCCATTCTGCCCTGGGACAGAGCCTAAGGGGACAACACAGCCTGTGGAGAAGATCTGTTTCACTGCTTCAAACCCACCATCTCCTCCCCTCCCTCTCCTCCCCTTGCACTTGGAATCATCCTACTTTTGGAGTCATCTTCTCTGTTCCTTTCCTTGTCTAAAAACAAATATAAAGATGAAGGGAAAAACATCAGTCTTCATTGCATATATTTTTCTTGTGCTTCCTTCTCTTAGATGTCTATTTTGATATTAAAAAAAACCAAACAAACAAACAAAAAACCTTAATAAATCAGTGATTTGAGACTTGAATAGTGAGTTTCATCTACTTGGCTGCAGGTGCCTGTGAGAACTGGTTTTCCCCAGGCTCCCTCTAGAGTCAATGGAAACAAGAGAAAACGCTAGAGGCTGGTTCCTCCCAACCTATAACTGGCATGCAAAAGAAAGTTTACAAATCTCTTCCAGACACTCTTCTCTTGCTCTGCGTTTAGGTCAGGACATTTGATGGCAATAGCAATGAGCAACTCTTTGGAAACAACCGTGCTTCAGTGCAGACGGAAGTCAGATGAGATTGTGTGACAGACTGTGTGGAGTCATCATCCATTTCAGTCATTATTTAGAGTATGAAAGAAGATGAGTTATACTTGGTCCCTATTCCACCCCCTCTACCTGTCCTGAAGAAACAGAGAGCAAGGAGGTGTGGAAGGAAGCAGGGGATTACAAAAGAGATGCTGGATATTACTTATTTTGAAAAGAAGAGACTGTCAGGGATTCCTAGTGCAAAAAGGCAAGTACCTCTGAAAAGTAGAAAGAATAGCTTTCAACATACACATTTGATTTGGTTTGATTTCATTTCATTTGATGGTTTAGCATTTGTGCAATAGAAGAGATGAGTTTGGCACATAGGTGTGACAGATGTTTGCAATAGGTCTGAGCGAATGTGGAATTTGCCAGGAATGGGGTGAAATAGCTTGCAGCCTCTTTAAAATCTTCTGTTCTGGAGAAAGAATCCTTTGCAAGTGTTAGACAAAGGTAGAAAGACGACAACAAATTCTCTGAGGACTCAAACTGAAATGTAAACCAGAAAAATCAGGGGGTAAGAAAGGCTTGAAGGACTCTCTCTCTCTGTGCTCTCTAGGAGGGAGACTGCAAGAAAGGAAAGAAGCAGAGAAGGCAGGATTCCTGTCATCCAGAGTGTGAAATAATGACACTCGGTTTTGGTCATGTTCCTGTCTCGGCAGGATGAACTGAAATTCAGCATGGGAGCAGAAAATGAAACTGCAGTTACTGAGTTCATCCTAGAGGGTTTCTCAGGGCTTGATCAAAGACTACAGCTATTTCTCTCTCTGCTCCTTCTGCTCATATACCTGACAACAGTGATGGGGAACACAACCATCATTTTCCTCCTGGGTGTAGATCACCGCCTGCAAACCCCCATGTACTTTTTCATCAGCAATCTGGCCTTCCTGGAAATCTGGTTCACATCCTCCACAAGCATCAAATTGTTTGTGATCCTGAGTTCTGGTAGGAGAACGATCTCACTAAGCAGCTGCTTTGCCCAGTCCTGTTTCCATTTTGCCCTGGGCTGTACAGAGTTGGTTCTACTTGTTGTCATGTCCTTTGACTGCTACGTTGCCATCTGCCAGCCTTTGCACTATGCTGCCATCATGAAGCCTCAGCTCTGCATCCACCTGGTTGTTGCTGCTTGGGTCATAGGCATGACAGCCTTCAGTTACTGTCTGGTCCTCCTCTACAAGCTGACTTTCTGTGGCTCAAACAAGATCCACTCCCCCTTAATCAAATTGTCCTGCTCTGACCCCAGCCTGCTTTGGAAAACAGACTCTGTTTTATTATCGTTTATCATACTGGGTTCCTTATGTTTAATTCTGGCATTTTACATGGGCATCCTTTTCTGTATTCTGCACCTGCCAGCAGCTGCTGGGAGGAAAAAGCTTTTACTACATGTTCTTCCCACCTCACCACCTTGGCCATTGCATATGGGAGCTGCATTGCTCTCTATGTGCATCCTTCCAGAGATGTTTCCTTGGAGACAAACAGAACTGTAGCTTTGCTGAACACTGTCCTGTACCCACTCTTAAATCCATTCATCTACAGTCTTAGAAACAAGACTGTGCTACTGGCCCTGAACGAAGCCATTGCCCGTGCAACAACACAGCTTTTCCCCTAATCCTGATGCATTTCCTGGACAGCAATTCCAATGAGCTGCTATGTTAAATATGCTAAATAATACCAGTGCATAGGTATGTAACCTGCAAATACAGATGCCTCAGGAGATGCATGTTCTTCTTGGGTTGCGTTAGGTTAGAGAGTGAGAAGAAGCTCATCTGCACACACAAAGACGGCACTATCGATGGCAGGAGGAGTAACTCAGTTAACACCCTGCCCCAGCTGCTCCCAGAGCCATCACAGGAGAGCCACCAGCTCATCAAGAGCCCATCTCCACAAAGCGAGAAGAGCACAGAGGCACCGTGGCAGGTGGGAACCCAGATGACAGGCTCCTGAGGAAGGAACATCTTGTCCCAGCTCCTTCCAGGGTTGCCCTGGGAGAGCTGTCAGCCCCATTGTCCAGGTGTGAAACCCACCAAGAGGAGTCACTGCGAGCAGCTCTCTGGATCACCATTTGGACTAAGGGAATTGTTGCCTAGGGGCGTAGGACACATTATGGGATGCAGGGGAGGAGCATTTTTGGATTGCACAGCACTTGTTACGGGAAGTTTAGGGGAGGACCCTGACCAGTGCAGTCTGTCTCTCTTCTGCATCACCATGTGAGCACGGGGGATGAGTGCAGCAACTGGAGAAGGACCAGGGGGTCAGACAGCCCATATGTCATTGTGCCAGCAACTGAGAGACCGGAGTGGCTGGACTTAAAAGTTTGTGTGTGTGTGTGTGTGTGTGTGTGTGTGTGTGTGTGTGTGTGTGACTGGGGTGGTCTGTAGCAGCATCTGGAATGGGGTTGCAGCCTCAGGGGCTCATATGTCCAGGAGCATGCAACTGGGGAGGCTGGTAGCCAGGGCAGCTACTGAGGAGACTGAGCGTCTGAGCCCAGCTGCTGGAGGGATCCACCCTGTAAAAGGTATATATATAGAACAGAACAGAACAGAGGAGAACAGAATAGAATAGAATCTGAACAGAAATAGAACAGAATAGTTCAGTTGGAAGGGACCTACAATGATCATCTTGTCCAAATACCTGGCCACTTCAGGTCTGACCAAAAGATAAATCATGTTATAAAGGGCATTGTCCAAAATGCCTCTTAAACACTGACACGCATGTGGGCATCGACCACCTCTCTTAGGGAAGCCAGTTCCAGTGTTTTGACCACCCTCTTGGTAAAGAAGATGCCTTGGACTAATGTCCAGTTTAAACCTCCCCTGGTGCAGCTTTGAACCATTTCCCCGCTTCCTGTCGCAAGGGATCCAAGAGAGAAAGAGCCTTCACAGCACCTCCCCTCTCCAGCTTCCCCTCCTCAGGAAAGCTGTAGAGGGCAATGAGGAGTCATCCCTCTGCCTCCTTTTGTCCAAACTCGAGCAAACCCAGTTTCTCTCAGCTGCTCCTCAGACGACATTTCTTCCAGCCCTTTCTACCCAGCTTTGTTGCTGCCTCCTCTGGACACATTCAAGTACCTTACACCCTTCTTCAGTTGTGGGGCCCAGGAACTGCAGACAGTACTCCAAGTGAGTCTGCACCAGTGCTAAATACAGCGGGATAATCCCCTGTCCTGTGTTTACAGCTGGGATAGAATTAATTTTCTTCCTCAGTACTTGGGTAGAGTGCTGTGGGTTTGGAATTAGGATGACAATAATGTTGATAACAGACTGATGTTTTAGTTGTTGCTAGGTAGTGGGTTATACTAGTCAAGGACTCTTTCAGCTTACCATGCTCTGCCAGGTGCACAAGAAGCTGGGAGGGAGCACATCCAGGACCAGCCTGGGACCTTGAGACTGGCCAAAGTGGCTATTCCATACCATATAGAAGTCAGTGCCCAGTATATAAGGCATGGAGGGAAGTCACGGCTGGGAGACAGTGACTGCTGCTTGAGGACACTCTGGGCATCTGGTCAGCAGGTGGTGATTGTGCATCACTTGTTTGGTATATTCTATTATTATTATTATTATTATTATTATTATTATTATTATTATTTTTATTTATTTATTTATTTATTTATTATTTCTCCTTCCTCCTCTGCGGTCATCTTTAAACT
>NW_028262301.1:0-79836 GCF_047370975.1 Nipponia nippon
TACACAGCAAAGAGTACATGGGCCCAAGCCATGAGCCGCTAGTTTCTCCAGGAGAATGCTGTGGGAAAAAGTGTCAAAGGCTTTACTCAAGTCCAAGTAGACAACATCCACAGCCTTTCCCTCATGCACTAAGCAGGTCATCTTGTCATAGAAGGAGATCAGGTTAGTCAAGCAGGACCTGCCTTTCATAAACCCATGCTGACTGGGCCCGATCCCCTGGTTGTGCTATACGTGCCGCATGATGGCACTCAGGATGATCTGGTCCATAACCTTCCCTGGCCCCGCTGTCAGACTGACAGGCCTGTAGTTCCCCACATCCTCCTTCTGGCCCTTCTTGAAGATGGGCATCATATTTGCTAACCTCCAGTCGACTGGCACCTCCCCACTTAGCCAGGACTGCTCATAAATGATTGGAAGTGGCTTTGTGAGCACTTCTGCCAGCTCCCTCCGTACCCTCGCGTGGATCCCATCTGGCCCCATAGACTCTGTGTGTGTCTACATGGTGTAGCAGGCCGCTGACAATTTCCCCTTCCATTATGGAGGCTTCATTCTGCTCCCCATCCCTGTCTTCCAGCTCAGGGGGCTGGGTACCCCGAGAACAACTGGTCTGACTATTAAAGACTGAGGCAAAGAAGGCATTGAGTACCTCAGTCTTTTCCTCATCCTTTGTCACTATCCAATTAAGGATGGAGATTCTCCTTAGCCCCTTTTTTGTTGCTAATGTATTTATAGGAACATTTTTTTGCTGCCTTTTACGGCAGTAGCCAGATTAAGTTCTAGTTGGGCTTTGGCCCTTCTAATTTTCTCCCTGTGTAACCTCACAACATCCTTGTAGTCCTCCTGAGTTGCCTGCCCCTTCTTCCACAGATCATAACTCTCCTTTTATTCCTGAGTGCCAGCCAAATCTCTCTGAGCTCTGAGCTCTCTCTGCCCACCAGTCTTTTTTCCCATCTGTGCTGCCCTTTCGCTTGTGCTGCCTTGAAGATGACTTCACACACAAATTTCTCTTTAAAAACCCCAAACAACTGAACTTGTATGGCAGCAGGGGAGCACTGGTTCAATGGGCAGATCTGCAATCTCTGTCCCAGCCCAGAGATGGAGTTGTGATGAAGAGAGCAGGACAGGACCCCTCACAGGGAGGAGCAAAGGACCCTGAGAGGAGAGCGCCAAGCCCCAAGGAAAGGCTCAGCACTCCCTAGGATCCTACAGGAGAGCTGTGCCTTTCTGGGGGCAGCTCACAAGCCCAGCAGGACAGGCAAAGCAGAGAGTCAGGGGTCCCGAAGATGACATGTGCTAAAGAGAGAGCCCGAGCACTGCCCAGCAGACAATGCCCAGAAGACATCTACAGTGAAAGACAACAAGAGAGCTGCCGGAGAGCACCTTCCCCCAGTGCTTGTTTGCAGTTCCCCCACCCCTTGCCCCTGTCTCTGCTGCCTGGAGCTGTCCCTGCCAGGAGCTGTTTCTCTGGCCCCAAGCCTCCTCCCTGTCAGAGCTCACAGAGCCCATCCCACCCGCTGTGTGCTCAGCTCTGCCCTGCAGGCACCTCCGAGCAGCAGGGCACTGCCCAGGGGCCTCTCTGTTTGTGCAGGCTCTGATGGGAACCTCAGACCAAACCTGATGAGTCTGGAAAAGTGATACTGATGCTGTCTGTAAGCCACGGTATGTTGACTTCTGATACTGCCTGGTTTATTCACTTTGAAGAGTAAAAGAGTTGCAATTTCAGTACCTCCTCCAGAACTGAGAGATGAATTTCTGTGCCCCATTGCCCACCCAGACAACCCAGAGTAGAAGATTGAAAGAACAGGATCCTTCCCTTTTGGGTAGCCCCTGCCTTGCTCTGCTTCTTGGAAAGTCTTCTCCTGGGAATGCCCTGTAGTGATCTGCTGCTGTGAGCAGCCCTGACCTACGCAGCACCCACTCGAGAGCAGGACTCTGCCCTGCCAGGGGTCGCTCCTTCCACCCACAGCTTCTCCTTGCATCGCTGTGGGGAGCTCCCGGGGCAGGCTGAGTGCTGACCCGGCAGGCGGCAGAGTCCCTGCCCCAGCACACAGCCCCTGGGGTGCAGGGACCCTGCTCTGAAGGATGGCCCTGGGCACCCCTGGCTGAACACCCATATGCACACCTCCACAACCATCCCCGGGAGAAGGCAGCTGTCATGTTCTGTCCCTCTGATGGTGCAGCAGGTAAGCTGTGCTCTGGAGCACATCCTTCTCCTCTGCGTTAGAGAAACTAAGAGAGTAATACTGACAGATCCCATAAGCTGTGGGATGTGCCAGCTTTTGATGGTCCCTCCAGGAACTGAAGCTGCATTGCCCTACACCCAGAGACTTACCACATAGAGGGCTGTGAAGATTTCTCCTCCAGTGAGCTCTCCTCCCACTCCCACCTGCCTTTAAGCTCTCTCAGCCTCGCAGATCTCCTCTCAGTCCCTGCAGGCAGCGCCCTCAGCCCTGCTGCCCTTTGCAGAGGAGCTGCTCCTGGGCAGAGCTGTCTCTCTGCAGTGCTGCCCACTTGCCAGCAGCTCCCTCTGTGCCAGGAGCCCAGCCCAGCTCAGCAGCAGAGGCCCAGCCCAAGGCACCACTTTCTCTGCCCCTCTGGGCTCCCTCCAGGTGTCCCTGGGGCTCCAGGGGAACCTGCTGGGAAACAGGCTGAAGGCATCTCTGATGTTCCCTCCCTCAGCTGGGAACTGACACTGCTTTCCACCAGTGTCATTTCTCCCATCTGAAGAAGAGTTAGGTCCAAGAATCACCTTATCATTGTCCCATCTTTAGGCAGGACGCCCAAGCAAGGAGAGGGAATGATCTCATTTACCACTGCTGAGGGAAGGGATTCAGCCCCCATTCCATGTCTATAGTACTTAGCTATCCCCCATGCACAGCAGAAACCCACAGGAGGTGGGATTCCTCTTGCCTCAGTTCAGGTGCGCACACAATAGGCATCTGCATGTGAGCTCCTTGGCTCAGCTCCCCTGCTCATGAATGGAGATGGAGGCCAGGACTGAGGTGTTCAGATGCAAAGACCTGGTGACCCCTGAAGTTCCAGAGGTGCTCCAAGGTACGTGGAGCCAGCTGCAAGCCCTCGTGGAGCAATGCTGAGAGACAGGGCAGCATCTGGGGACATCTTCTTGGAGGCTGGTGGGGAATCTTTGGCCAAATGAAATGACATCAGATGCCCCCTTTTAGGATGATAGAACCTGTCTCTATTTGTTACCTTCTGGGCAGCCTATGAAGGGATTCTTCTGCTGAAATGGAATCATGTACCATAGGCAGAGCTAAGTTTCCCTCTGTCTTTTCATCAGCCACGTTTACTGGATCTCCATTGACTCTAATGATGGTGGCGTCAAGAACATTCTCACATTGCCTGATCAAATTCAGGGCAGTTATTCCGTGTAATGCCAATTCCAGGCCCGTAATGTCATGTGAGGTGCCAAGGCTCTGACACGCAGCCACAGGCATTTGGCAGGGACAGCGATGGTCCTGTACAGGAAAGCCATCCCCACTCAGAGTGAGCGTGTGTCAGAGACGCGGCAGCATCGCAGGCAGATTCGGTGCCTTGGAGCAAGGAACTGATTGCAAGCTCTGCAGTGGGGCAAGGCCTGTCCCGTCTCTATCCAGTGGATGTAGGGCAGTCCATGGTTAGGAGAAACATCACTTTGAGGGTCTCCGTGCATGTGCCTACCCTTTCAAACTTCTTTTACTCTCCATCAACCTTTACTCACCCCCCAGGAAAACACAGTCAAGGAACAGACAAACCATTTTCACGGTGGGCCTGTCAGTAGCACCTTGTCATTCCTGGAGACCAGCTTCACCTCCACCAAAGGTCCTAAGGGGCAGCACAGACACCACTGACAAATAACCCGCTTCCTGCCAGGGCTGCCCTTCCCAGCCCTGGTTCTCTCTGTCCTTGCAGTCTGCTCACTCTCTTAGCATTCAGTTTCAGCTTTGTTTCCATCTGCCAACCCCTCTGGCATGTCTCTGCTCTGAAGCCAAGCCTTTGCCCACATGGGGTCCTGGACACTTGGTGCCAGGTTTCCCTAAGACAAGTCAGAGCTTGGCCTGGTGCTACAGCTGAGTGCTACAGCCCAAACGGGCACCGATGCCCTCAGCCAGGGGCATAGGCAGGACGCGCTGGAGCCTGTGCTTTTTGACATCGATGGAGTAACTGCCAAGGCATGGTGGGACAAGTCACGCAGCTTGGGGTGCTGCGATGGGTGGCTACAGACTTTTCAGGACAGACAGCCTGGAAGGATCAGGAGTTGGGTTTCCTCAAAGTGAAGAAGCTGCTTGGATGTCTGGAGCTCCTTACTGGGGCAAGTGAAAAGCTGGCTGAGCCCTGGTGAGTGAGGGTCAGAGGAGGCGCCAGTGAAGTTGTGACATCGTGGTGGGAGACAAGGAACCCTCAGTCAGGGTGAGAAAGTGGGCATAGTCATAGACTCATAGAATCATAGAAACATTTAGATTGGAAAAAGCCTGTAAGATCATCGAGTCTGACCATCAACTTAACGCTGCCAAGTCCACTGCTAAACCACGTCCCTAAGCACCGCACGTCTTTTAAGTATCTCCATGGATTAGGACTCAACAGCTTCCCTGGACAGCCTGTTCCAATGCCTGACGACTCTTTTGGTGTAGAAATTTTACCTAATATCCAATCTAAATCTCCCCTGGTGCAACTTGAGGCCACTTCTTCTTGTCCTATCGCTTGCTACTTGGGAGAAGAGACCAATAGGCACCGCAAGGAAGTCTCTGGATGTAGAAGCCTGGGTCTCACTGGGGTCTTTAATGACGTTGGCATTTCCTGGAAGAGGAACACAGCAGCATGCAAACAGCCCAGGAGGTCTCTGGATGGTCTTGGGAGAACTTGTTAGCACAGCTGCTAACACACTTGAAACTTGAAAGTCAATTCAAGACCATCGTAATAAGCTGTTACTACTTCAGGGACGGCTAAAGAAGGAGCAAAGCTAATACAGGACCACTGCTAAAGAGCAGGTAGAGACAGATCTGAGATATTTTGTGTGCTCTTTGTCTCCGTTATCACCAGCAAGCTCTCCCAGGCCTTTGTGCCTCAAGGCAGGACTCTAGAGGAAAACAGCCAAGAGTGGAGAGGAAGCAAATCAGGGGCTACTGGAGCAAACTCAAATGTTACCGGTGAAAAGGGACTGGACGTATAAACCTGTATTTACAGAGAGGGAGAGAAAGCGTCACCAGCTTGCTGGTCCATGTCCATGGCCCATGAAACAATGAGAATTTACAGACCAGCGTCCAAGTTGTGAAAATGAAGACTTCTTACACACTCATTTCACAGCAGTCTTTCCTGCATATGTTTCAACTTCTGCCTAACATCTCCCTCCAGGGGTTGATGCAGTTGCCCACACAGAGGCGTCCACAGCCTCCAAGATCCCTGGGGGTAGCTGAGGCCCCCACCTGGGACTGGGCAATGTGACCCAGAGCTGACGGGAGCCTTTCTGGAGCAGGAGCTGGTGGTCAGGCAGGGTGGGCCAGAGCATCTCAGTGAGACAACGGATTTCTCTTCCTTGAGTAGAAAGGGAAGCCTGGAGAATTGCACACAAGCTGTCCAGCGCTGGAGGAGAATGAGAAATGAGTGGGTCTAGATGCTGCAGAGTCTACTTGAAGATGCTCCTGTGACCCAGATATGTTTCAGTTAGAGCAGATTTGACTATTCAAAAGAGAGCTTTTCATTCACTTTGTGTCTTTGCTTCCCTCTGTGAATCGATGGAGCTTGGGACTTCAGTGTGTGGCTCACTGTGAGCGAATATGGACAAACGAAGTGCAGGGCAAGGAATGCCTTGGGGGGTTTTTAGGATCTGTGCTTGACACAAAAATGTGTTTTCTGTTGACCTAAGGCCATCCACTGTCAAAAGAGGCCTTCGGGGGAGGTAATGTGGACTTAATGGATGGAGTAATTACATCAGTGGACAAGGGAAATGCTACAGATGTCATCTGTCTGGACTTCTTTAAGGCCTTTGACATGGTCCTCCACAATATCCTTCTCTCTAAATTGGAACGCTATGGATTTGATGGGTGGACTGTTCGGCGGATAAGGAATTGGCTGGATGGTCACACCCAGAGGGTAGTGGTCAATGGCTCGATGTCCAGATGGAGAACAGTGATGAGTGGTGTCCTGCAGGGGTCCGTTCTGGGGCCAGTGCTGTTCAATATCTTCATCAATGACATAGACAGCGAGATCGAGTGCACCCTCAGCAAGTTTGCAGATGACACCAAGCTGAGCGGTGCAGTCGACACGCCTGAGGGACAGGACGCCATCCAGAGGGACCTGGAGAAGCTGGAGAGGTGAGCCTGTGTGAACCTCATGAGGTTCAACAAGGACAAGTGCAAGGTTCTGCACCTGGGTCAGGGCAATCCCTGGTATCAGCACAGGCTGGGGGATGAAGGGATTGAGACCAGCCCTGCCGAGAAGGGCTTGGGGGTACCGATAGACAAAAAGCTGGATGTGAGCTGGCAATGTGCTCTCACAGCCCAGAAAGCCCACTGTATCCTGGACTGCATCAAAAGAAGCGTGGCGAGCAGGGTGAGGGAGGTGATTCTGCCCCTCTACTCTGCTCTGGGGAGACCCCACCGGAGTACTGCGTCCAGCTCTGGGGTCCTCAGCACAGGAAGGACATGGACCTGTTGGAGCGGGTCCAGAGGAGGGCCACAAAAATGATCAGAGAGCTGAAACACCTCTGCTATGAGGAAAGGCTGAAAGAGCTGGAGTTGTTCAGCCTGGAGAAGAGAAGGCTGCGGGGAGACCTTATTGTGGCCTTTCAGTGCTTAAAAGGGGGCTTATAAGAAGGGTGGGGACAGACTTTTTAGCAGGGCCAATAGGACAAGGGGTGACGGTTTTAAACTAAAGGAGGGTAGATTCAGACTAGATCTAAGGAAGACCTTTTTTACAATGAGGGTGGTGAAACACTGGAAGGGGTTGCCCAGAGAGGTGGTAGATGTGCCATCCTTGGAAACATTCGATTCGAGCTCAGAGCTCGATGGGCCTCTGAGCAACCTGATCTAGTTGTAGATGTCCCTGCCAATTGCAAGGGGGATGGACTAGATGACCTTTAAAGGTCCCTTCCATCCCAAAGCATTCTAGGATTCTATGATTCTTCATAGCAGCCGTATGGGGCCATGCTTTGGATTTGTGACCAAAACAATGTTGATCACACAGGGATGTTTTAGCTGTTGCTGAACAGTGCCTGCACAATGTCAAGGCCTTTTCTGCTTCTCACCGCACCGCACCAGCGAGTAGGCTGGGGGTGCACAAGAAGTTGGGAGGGGACAGAGCTGGGACAGCTGACCCCAGCTGACCAAAGGGATATTCCATACCATGTGATGTCATGTTCAGCAAAAAAAAGCTGGGGGAAGGAAGGAGGAAGGGGGAACATTCATGGTAACTTGGGAAGACAAATGCTTCCTAACCTAACCCTGAACTAGCCCTTTTACCTTAAACCTTACCCTAACCATTACCCGAAACTAGCCCTACCACTACTCCAATCATAAACCTCAACTCTAACTCTAACCCTTACCTAACCCTAAACGAACATCAGCCACAGCCTGAAGTCTAACTCTAAACCAGGTGTAACCATAACTCTTACCCTAACCCTAACTCTAATTCTAACTCAAACCTGAACCCAACCCCTGACTAACCTAACAGGTATCCTAAAGCATCTTGCAAAGCCAACAGCACCTGTGTAACGACATCTGTAATATCGTCTCAGGCAATGATTACTATGGTATCAGCATTAGAAAAAAAGATAATTTGGGTAGATGGGATGGACAGACGAGCATCCTGGTATCATCCTGTCAGTGCTGGTTCAAGGCCTGGCAGCATGCAGCAGCTGCCCTCTGCTTCCTCATGAACTGGAGGCTGTAGGCACCATGGCTGTAGGCACCACTGTGTGTCACCCAAATCAGACTCAGGTCAGATGAACCATTTTGTATTTCTCATATACCATGTCCATTGTTTCTCTGTTGAGCTCTAATCAGAGCTTAGTTACGTAGAGAACCAGGCTTTGGGTGGGATATTTCTTGTGCAATGACCTCCTGGAGTAGCTCTGCTGACCCCAGTCTCTCTCCAGATTTACAATCCTACAGCTCTGACAGGAGGAAAGCACCCTGCAGTGCCTGGATTTGTCCAAGCCACAGCACTTCATAGCCTTCCTGACCATTGGGTCCTTTAGTCCTGGTGGGAGATGATCCTCTTGTCTTCATCCTGACTTTGTTGGGTAACCTGAAAGGACAGACTGGAGGCTGTTGAGTCCCATGTCGGGTTTCAGAGCAAGGAATCAGGGACTACATTTACCTCACACAATGGTGGGAGATCCTTTCCTCTGGTGGGATTATTTGTGCTATTGGCTATAAAGCCACCAAGCCTACCTAGGTCAGACTCAGTCAACCATTCTTGAGGCATTGGGGCCAAATTATTCTGTACAGATACAGAGATCTGCAGTGTAGTGCCATGACAGAGTCCTTTTTTCCTCCCATGCAGATGTCCCAAACCCAAGCTTCCTCTCCAAGCTCTTTCTGGATGTGAACCAGCATGCAGACACCACAAGCAGTCAGAGTTCAACCTCTCAGGGCCACCTCCGTCTTGAGGATAACATGGGCCACAGGCACGGGTTGGGACCCAGAGAGGTGGAGGTACAGAGAAGCCTTTTCTGCTGCTGCACAGTGAAGTTAAGCACAGACCGAAAAGGCTTATGTTCTGCTTCCCTGCTTGCCTTTTTTGTTTGGTTTGTTTTTCCTTCCAGAAGTTTGGCACTTGTCCTTTGAGCAGCTAAACCTCATGTCTCAGTTTTTCTAAAGACCGATAGTTATGCTGGAAGTTGCTTGTCAGGCTGGCGCCTGTGATTCTGACAGTCTTTCTAAAACAGTTCCTGGTGCTGTGGGTGTCCAGGGAGGAGCAGTGGCAGCACCAGCATCCCCACCTTCTCTCCTGAGGCTGCTTACTAACTGTCTTATAACCAGGTGAGAATGACAGAGATGTGTCCAGAGAGCCACAGCCAGGTGGTTTTGAGGGGAATGACGGAGAGAAAAAGAGGTCACCACTGCCTCCTGCAGCACCGTGGACTGAGGAGGGTGTTCCTGCCCCTTGGCTCCTGGCAATGGTAAATCCCTTTTGGCATGCCCTGAAATGCTGAGATAGTGTGGCAGCACAGACACCGCCAGAAGCAGCTGCAGGCATCTGTCCAGCTTGGCTGGGCTCACTGGGATGGGCTTTTTCAGCTTTGAAAAGTGCCGCCCATGAGATAGTCACCATCTAAGAAGTACTCTGTCAGTTTCCCATGAGCAAAGCTAGCCTGAACCGTGCTGCACCCATGATCTTGGGAAGCACTGAGACATCGGAGAGTTAAAAAGAACAGGCTGTATGTTTGAGGACATTTTGAAACAAGCAGGAGATGCTGGTATGTGGGTAATCTGCATGTAAATGGTTGCTTTGAGTGAAAGCCTTAATTTAAAATAAATGTGGGTATCTTGCAGGTTTTTTCAGAGAAGTATTTTATTTTTCTGTACATTTGTATGAAAAAGTAGGTAGATTGGAAAAACAATCATGGTGACTTTTCACTCATGCAAACCCTAATTTTATCTTGGGAATTTTGAATGGCACCTCTCTGAGATGGAAAAAAACTCACAGGAAAAAGGCAGGAATACCTTGGGAAAAGGATCACACTGTCAGGACCATGTGTTTTTGTGAATTCGGATTTTTCTCTTGAGAAAACCGCCCTGTGTTTTTCACTTGGCTAGTCTGAATGTTTTTATCACATGTTTTCTGACCGGCTGTTCTCATCTTTAGTACATCTGAGTTGAAGAAGACTCCACAAAGGGAGGCAGCGATAGCTGGAGAGACATGGCCAGCATCCTCAGTCCTCTGCCTGGAAGAGGGTATTCTTTTCCCATGTCAAACTGAGATTATAAAACATTGTTCAGCTGAGTCTCTTCTGCAGAAGAAGCAACCTGCTTTTGCAGCGCTGCTTGCTTGTAGCTCCCATCTCTCAAGTGTGCTCAGCTTTATGCTCTGGGAAGGTGGGAAATGCAAAGGGAAGGCTCAGTTCCCCAGGCAGCAAGAGCATCGCTCTGCTTCTGCGAGGGCTTGCAGGGGAGTGGGGAGCATTGCAGGGTTGGGGTCAGAGCGAATGGGCCCTCGGCTGGATTTGTAAGCTGTCAGAAATCCAAGCAACAGAGCAGCAAGTTTAGGAATGCTGAATTATTCAGGACTCATTCAGAAGTTATAAAAGCCTGACCTGCTCCGGAAAATTGGGTATCGCAAGGAGGTCACTGAATTTTAATCATTTTCTTCTCTGTATAACTGAAAAGTGCATCAAGCAGTTTGATTGCTTGCATAAAAATGTCTTTTAGCACCCTGAAAACTTGAGATTTATGCATAAACTGCGGCTTATCCGTCTTGTTCAAATGTCCCCTGGATGCATCAGTGTCACAAGAGTCATTGGCAGATAGAAGCCTGTTGTACTTCTGATGGGATTCACGCTTCACCATGTAAAAAGTAATGATTCAGGTCTAAAATAGTCTCCCAGATGTTTGTGGGCGGACACCGCATCAGGGGATGAGCTCTTACATGTGAGGAGAGCTGGGATGAATCTCTCTCGTCGAGATCTAAGAATCAAGGCAGGCCTTGCCTCACTTTCTTTTGATTGCCTCTCCTTGCCTGGTCTTGCCTTGCTTTGTCTTCCCCTTTTCATCCCTTTCCTCCTTTTCGCCCTATTTCTTCTTCATGTTCTTAGATTCAACGCAGCTCTTACAAGATCTGGACAAGGGACGTAAGCCAGACTGTTCTGAAAGGGGTGAGTATTTATCCTTTTTCTTCCTTTTTTTCTCATTTCTCACCAGGTATTCTGTTTAAGAAATTCAGCTCTAAAAAGAAAGTCAAGTTTCTTTTGCCCATATTGAAAAACCCAGTCATTCAGGCTCAAGGACTCTGTTCTTTCCTATTTTTAACCCTCCCCTTGCAACAAGCAAACCATGTTAGATTTCCAAACATTCAGGCAGATCTTGGTCCAGCTCATCTAATCCTGCAATCACGTGTATGCTGATGTTCCTAGTCTTTCTCTAGGCTTGAAGTGTGTGGGATGGTGGACAGGCCATTAGCATCCTCTAAGAGCCTGTTGTTTGGATTGCTCTGTCTAGGGAAAATGCCCCAAAGAAAAGGCTTGGAGAATCACACCGTTGGATCCGGATTCGTTCTTCTGGGATTTTCTGACCCCTCCGGCCTGCAGGGCCTATGCTTCACAATATTCCTGGTCATATACCTCATGATCCTCACAGGGAACAGCCTGATTGCACTCATCACGGTGGTGGACTCAAGCCTTCACAGCCCCATGTATTTCTTCCTGAGGAACTTGTCCATCCTGGAGATCTGCTACACATCAGTCACTCTGCCAAAAATGCTGGTGGGTTTCCTGAGGGCAGATGGCAGGATCTCCTTCCTGGGCTGTGCTGCCCAGCTGTATTGCCTGGTTTTGCTGGGCAGCATTGAATGCCTTCTTCTGGCTGCCATGGCCTATGACCGCTGCATAGCCATATGTGACCCCCTGCACTACACCCTCGTCATGAGCAGGGGTCTCTGCATCAGGCTGGTGGTGGGGTCGTGGGTGGCTGTCGTACCAGTGCAAGTAGGACAGACCTACCAGGTGTTCACTTTGCCCTTCTGTGCATCCCATGACCTCCATCACTTTTTCTGCGATGTCCCCCCTCTGCTGGAACTGGCCTGTGCAGACACGTTCTGGAACCAAGTGATGCTGTACACCATCATCCTGCTCTTCGCAATCCTTCCCTTCTCCTTAATAGTTACTTCTTACGTTCAGATTATTAGGGCAATTCTGAAAATGCCTTCAGGTCTGGGCAGACACAAAGCCTATTCCACCTGCTCATCACACCTTGGGGTGGTGACGCTCTTCTATGGCTCGGCCACAGTTGTCTACTTAAAGCAACGGTCAAGGGATTCGGTAGACACCGACAAATACCTTGCCCTGTTTTACACAGTTGTGACCCCCATGTTTAACCCTGTCATCTATAGCCTGAGGAATAAGGAAGTGAGAATTGCCTTGAGGAGACTCCTATGGACAAAGTGATGCTACCGAGGATGTAAAATAGTCCCAAGCAGTACCAAAAGTCCCGCTGGGTTATGTGGTTGCCTGAACAAAGCATCCCATATTTGCTCAGACAAAACCATGCCTCCAGCCTGGCTTTCATCCTCCTCAAGAAGGGGAGAGGTCTCCTGAGGCATTCCTGTTACGCCATGCCCCACCATGATATCTTTGTACTCTAGAGCACCTTCAGTGCCCCTCAAGAGCGTGATGCCAATAGCTACTTCAAGCTGTGTCTGACCAACGTAACGTTCAAGGGAAAGAGTCCAAGCATGGTCAGTAGTCAGCAGGGCCCAGAGGGTGACACAACCGATGAAGAGATGACTACCCTCAGGCTTGAGAAATCACTTGCTAGATGCCACGGACTATCTACAGTGTCCCCGTGTGGGATCAGCTTCAAAAAGTTAAAAGACATGAAGGTCATCTTCCCCTGCTATGATGTCTTGCACTGAGTTGTGTAATGCTTGACTAACTTGACATAAAGAACAAAAAGAAAAAAAAAAAAAAATCACCAGGGGGCCAGTCCAGCACTGGAACAGCGGCCCAGAGACCTCTGGAGTTTCTGTTTGTCGTGGTTTAACCCCAGCCAGCAACTAAGCACCACACAGTCGCTCGCTCACTACCCCCCGGTGGGATGGGAGAGAGAATCAGAAGGGTAAAAGTAGAGAAAATCATAGGTTGAGATAAAGGCAGTTTAATAGGTAAAGCAAAAACCATGTGTGCAAGCAAAGCAAAGCAAGGAATTCATTCCCTCCTTCCCATCGGCAGGCAGGTGTTCAGCCATCTCCAGGAAAGCAGGGCTCCATCACGCATAACGGTGACTTGGGAAGACAAACGCCATCGCTCCAAACATCCCCCTGTTCCTTTTCTTCATGCAGCTTTTTAAAATCATGAGCACAATTGGGAAGAGCTGAAACTGTGGGGGATAAATGTGTTTCCTGAGACAGTATTTGATACGCAGACAATCCAAAAAGGTTGTGAAGGTGAATGGGCAGAAGAAACAGGAAAACTGCCCATCCCATGGAGCTCTGCAGAAAGAGGATGCAGCTGTAGCCAGCAGGAGGTGACACCAAGGGGGATTAGCACGTAGAAAAGGCTTTTGTGGGGAAGGCTTTGCAAAGGAATACCCTGACTTCACCCAGATGAAAAATAGAGACCGGGCAGTGTATTGAAGTGATCGTGAGAAGCGTCCTGGGGTAAAAGACCTTTGATGAGAGAAGGTTGGAGACATTTGGGTCGCAGAGATTTGAGGTAGTCCTTTGACGATCTGAGTAGGTTGAGCTTTGGAAATGAGAAAAATAAAGCAGCTCTCAAGGCTGTCTAAGGAATGAGTGGTACTCTCACTATAATAACAGGTACAGCACAGTGCTGTCAGGGAGTTCCTTCTTATTCATCATTATGATTAATTGAAGCACTTTAATTTCATTCCCAACATTCATTTTTACTTGAGAAAATAGCCATAAGTGCTCAGTAGTTAGCTTCTGGCATGAAGTTCTTAGAACAGTGCTTTTTCTCTCACTGCTAGCTCTTCGTTATCACTTAAATATTACATTTAAATATTACACTTCTTAGACAGTATTGCCCTTAAATTACCCCTGCTTCCTATCTTTTCTCCCTGTTTTGTGGAGGAGAGGGTGGAAGAGGGCAGCGGCTTCTTTTTTAGCCAAAGGCAGCCAAGGGACAGATGCCAGGTTAGCGCAAAGGCACAAAGGAAGCCAACATTTTCACGTGCTGGACACTGACACAACACCGTTACCTGTATTTCTGGTCTCTGAAGTCCTAACTGGGCAGCAGAGAGCCTGGAAGCTCTGAGCTCCCTTCATCTGCCCTGCATTTCAGCATGAAAAATGAACCTAACCTGGTCAAAACTATTCTTTTGATTCTCTCCACAGCCTAAAGCACCGCATTTGCCAGGAAACTGGCCAGGACACCAAAGGAGGACTCACGCCTCTCTGCACACAAAGCTTAGGTGTCCCTGGGAATCTCAGGAGGCATGGCATACCCATTCCTGGGTTCTAGGAGCTGGTCAAATGCCTCGTCTCCATTTCCGTAATGGTGGCAGACTTTGTACAGGGGTGCTGACATTTATAGAGCAACCTGCCCAGACCTCAGAGCTGGCCCTGCTTGGAGCCAAAGGTAGAACTAGAGACCTCCTGAGTACAAGACCATTCCACCCTGAATTGTCCTATGACAATTGCAGATGACACCAACTTGGGTAGAAGTGTTGATCTCCTGGAGGGCAGGAAGGCCCTACAGAGGGACCTGGACAGGCTGGATCGATGGGCCGAGGCCAACTGTATGAGACTGAACAAGGCTCAGGGCCTGGTCCTGCACTTGGGTCACAACAACCCCATTGTCCCGATCCAATGTCGGGGCAGGTTCCAATACGATCCCAAGGACGAGATTAAGACTCTGGAATCAGTCAGATGTCATACAACCTTTTACTTTTATTTGAGGGGAGAAGAGAATGGAGGGAGGAGTGGAGGGCAAGGGAGGAGAGGAAAAGAATAGGGGAGAGAGAAAGAGAAGGAGGAGTTTATCACCACCACTTCGAGTCCGATGATCTTCCGCTGGGTCTTCGGTGGCCTCAGGCTTTATCGGGGACTGAAGCGGGGGGAGGTGTGGTCCTTGAGGGTGCAGGAACAGAAGGAATGGTCTCGTGCGCTGCTGCTGCCCCCACCGAGGGTCACGTGTGCTCCTTATATAAGGGCTCTCACGCATGCGCGGATCACAAATGCGTACGTGCGGTTTGCCACAGACGTGCTGCCCCCGCCTCTGCTCTTTTCGCGCCTTTAGTCCCTGCCTCGGCTCTTTTCGTGCCTTTAGTCCCTGCGCAGGTGCACGAGGTTGTTTTTCTCAAAACTGTGGAGAAGAGGGTTTTCTCGAAGTGCGACGCTGGATGGCGCTACAGCGGCAATGTCGAGACAAAACTGCATTTGGTACTGGTTTTCTACACCACCCCGTGACTCGACATTGCAGCTTGGTGGCATAAGGGAGAGGGAGAAAGAGAAAACAAGGGAGAAAGAAAGAAAACGCAGAGTCGAGAGAGTTGGGGATAAGGGTGGAGGAAAATTGTGGGAAGGAAAAAGGGAATAACATTGTTCCGGGTGAAGGAATGTCTTAACACAGATGAACTGAGGTATTGCTCAATGCAAGCTCGTTCTCGAACAACTTTAACAATTCTTCAACTGTGAAGGGTAAACATTGGAAATGGGGTTAACAATAACTGGTAATATGCAATTTCTTCCTTTAGAAGGAATTGGGGACAGGTTTAAATGATGAGGTTGGTTGTGGCTGATGGATGGTACAGATTTTTGTTACACCATCAGGTGGAACGTTAGGAACAAATTGCATATTTGACACAACGTGTTGAATTAATTGAATAAAACAGGGAATTATACAGGGTAGGAACAGTAAGGTGGCAGTTGCACATAGCAAATACAATATTAGTTGTTTGACCCATGGTGCCCCTGGTAACCAGGACCACAAATCGCCGTTCCAACCGCTCCAGTTTTGACTTGGGCTATTTTGGATCAATTGGAGAACTACTTCTCCCACGTCATCATTTCTAGACAGCAGTTAGCGATATTTAATTTTCCATACACCTCTCCTTCCTCTGCCAACAATCTAAAACCATACAGTGCTGAAGGATTACCGCACGCACCCGTTGAGACCGTCGAGTTAATAGGTCTATGGCGTCAGTGGTTTTGTTGGTGATAATTTCTAGGGCTGCTTGTAGTCTGATTATTCGATTTAGATTATAGATTGGTTCTCTTGCCCCTGCAATGGGCTCGTTAGGATTCCAGGTTGCTGGCCCATAATGTTCAATTATTTGCTCGGGGAGCCATTTGTCATTTCCTCGTTTTTGTGTCCCACCTAAATTTACCTTGGTAGATCGCGTCTTACGGGCAATACTTCTGTCCCCGAGGTTACCATACACCTTTACGCCTAGTTGGGGTCCACCAGTTTCTGGCAAGAGGAAATATAGGGCCCTTATGACCCCTATATAACAAACTCCCGACCACCCCACGGGTAAGAATTTATATGCCATATTCCCACAGATTCAATAATGCTCTTTTTTGGCTTTATTTCCTTGAGCAAATGGCCCATCTTTCCCCGGTGGAAACTGAAAATAAGTTGTGTCTTTGTCACCCAGAGGGCTGAAAAAGGTGGTTGTCCCATCCCTTATTCGGCCGGTACAATACCAAGCCCCATGAGTAGTGAACATTCAATATTTACTTTTTGCAAAGAAAACTAAACAATTGCATTTTCTAAGCAAGTACATTTCATGTTACTTGGCTATTAAGTTTTCCCATATACAGGAGTATTTAGTGATGAAAATAGAGGAAGATCAAAAAGTAAGAATGACATACATAGTAAATCATAGGTTGAAATCCTTGAAATGTCTAACATAAACAGGTATCATTGGAAAGTTATTGGGCATTTTTTCTTAAATAAGCACACACACATATATATGCTTAAACATGCACCAGACAATTGGATGTCTTTGTACTATTGCATAAAGACTGTAGTGCATTGAAACATCTAATATTTAGCCTGTTTGCCATAAATATTAAATCTTGAATTATTCATAGAGCTGCAATGAAGTACAAACATGTATGCACACATACGTACCACCAATTATAAAAACTGATATACACAGTGGAATATTCTAATGGGTTGGTGCCCCTGAGTTAAAATGATCCAAAGTAGCAGGTGCATCATGGTCACATCGCCGCCCTTAAAAAACAGAAATAGGAACAAAACTCGCTCCTGGGGTTAGAAGGAGGGAATAATCCATTTGGTATGGATTTTGTGGCTTCTCCCACAGGTATCTTTCGCTTTCCATGTATATTTGTTTAGGGGGGTATCTAACATGAGAGGCACAGCTCCCACGGTGGGAAGCTTGACCAGAACCGGCTGGCCGGGGGAGTAAGATGATGCACTGGGGGAATTAGAGTCTTGAGAGACGGGTACCATGGTTGAGGCTTGTGGACAAAATGCTAGAGTTTTCAGGCACCCGTTTGTACCCCAGCGATTACTGACATTGGCCACTGCCTCCCCCACCCGCTCAGCCCATCCCGGTTGGTGGGGTTTAGTAGGTCTCCTTTATTATTGCAGGTGAGTTGTCTGATAAACATCCCCCCTCCACCTCCCTCCTCACCCTGAGGGGGCGGAGGTTTTAGTTTCCTGCCACTCTTTTCATCCTTCTTAAACCCTTCCTCCCTGTCCAATGCTGGCACAGAAGGCGGGTTCAGTTTGGGAGGGGTCCTTGCCCGGACCACCTCCGCACCAGGAGCTTTAACTTTTTGGTGGGGAGCCCATCCATTAGGTCTCGGGGCACACCTTTTTGCAGTCCCATTTACCACAGTCCTTGTCAGATCGAGTGTTTCTCCCGTTTTGTTAGGTCGGGGCTTCCCCCTGAAAAAGCCAGCGATTTATTTGCTGGCTTTGCTTGCCCACATGGCCCTGGTTTCTAACTTTTGGTGAGTTCTGCCTACTGGCCCATATTTCCTCCCGTGTTTATTAGTTCCTGAGCTATCTCGCCCCAGGTCCACACCTTGCTCCCCCACTGCCGCTGTTCGGGGGTTACCATTCCCTCCAGGGCAGCTGCGATTCACTCCTCGCGAGGCACATTTTGAATTCTCCCCTGTAATTGGATCCCGATAGGTTTTAACGAGTCGGGGAGTCCTCTTATTAGCGGCATCAGCCACTCAGGGTCTACCGGTAGCAACATTGGAGAGCTTAGATTTGGTTTAAGGTCCCGGTCATATATCATTTGCAGGCATGCCGCCTTCTGTACGTTTTCAAATAGTTGATCGACCGAACCAGTTATAGCTCGGGGATCCCCCCTCTCTAATGGGTTCAGCCCCCCCGCCCAATATGTGGCCCTCTGGGTCAGAGACCATGGGGCTCGGCGATCGCCCGTTGTGAGGAAGACGCCTGGGCCCCAATACCCCTCTGCTTCCTTTTCTGATAGCATGATCCCGTCCCCCCCCGACAGGGATACCCTCCACACGTATTCGGTTTCGGACTCCCTTGCTGTTGTAGCAAAATCCTTTCGGAGTTTATCAGTTTGGTGGCGGTGAAAGGGATTTCTTTGGTTACAACTTGGGGACAGTTGTCGCTATCGTCCTCGTATATGTACTCTGTCTTACCAGTGGGCACATATGGGGGGGGGTATCCACAGTATCTCTTAATCGCTTTAAATCTTTCTGGGGATAGATTTGGCGTACCCCTTTCTCCTCCAGCATTACCTCTGCCTCAGCAGGGGTGTCTGCCTCCCTCAGGAGCTGAACCCTCAGCTCCTCCTTCAAAATCATATTTTGGCACTTCTCCTCATCTAGTGCCCATTTGGTCTCTAGTAATTGCTCTCGCAGCGGTGCTATCGCCGCTTGTAACGAAGCAGCCACAGCCTCCGATGGGCAGGGCGCTTGTTTCTTGTCCTCCACCGCCGCCAGACACGCTCCTAACACAGCACAAACAATGGCTTTCCCTTTCCCCTTCTTCACTCTAGCTTCTTTATGCAAGACCGCTATTCGCTCCATAACACTTTGCAGTTGGAACCAGTGGTCCCGTGCCCAATCTCGTCCCGGGGGTGAGGGGCGAGAGCGGTATGTTTCTAAAAACTCATATAATTTCTCCATCTCTTCACAAGAATCGCCTGCCTTTTGGGCGGCCATGTCCTACAAAGGGGAGTTCGTCCCGGGAGTGTCAAACCTTAGAAAAAACAAGTTTCCCCTATGCACTCCCAGGAGGCCAAAACACAAACTAATGCCAAAAAGTTCCTACAAAGGGGGGGGGTGTCATCCCGAGAGGGTCATGCTTCAGTATCCAAGTTCCCCCTATATGCTCCCAGGAGGCCGAACCGTACACTACTACTAGACAGAGAAGAGCCTACAAAGGGGATACCGTCCTGAGGGGATCACACCGTAAAATTCAAGCTTCCCCTATACTCCCTCAGGGGACCAATCCGCACACTACTACAAGACAAAGACAAGCCTACAAAGGGGATATCATCCTGAGGGGGTCACACCCTAAAATTCAAGTTTCCCCTATAGTCCCTCAGGAGCTCAAATCACAAACTACTACAGGACAGAGGAGAGCCTACAAAGGGGATATCATCCTGAGGGGGTCACACCATAAAATTCAAGATTCCCTTATACTCCCTCAGGAGCTCAAATCACAAACTAGTACACGCGTTTCAGTGCAAAGTCTCAACGCCCACTCCTTCCTTGTGCTTCGTTCATCTCCGGCTGCTTCCCTCTCAGGAGAGCAGAACCGCGGATCGGAACTCCGCACTCGCTTCGTACTGGTTTGTACGTCTCGTTCACACACAATCGCGCAGCACACAAATAAGGTTGTATGACACTCTCATCTCAAGGGATCCTGTCCGTGATGCCAATTAAATGTCCCAATCCAATGTCGGGGGAGTTTTGATATGATCCCAAGGACGAGATTAAGACGCTGGAATCGGTCAGATGTCATACAACCTTTTACTTTTATTTGAGGGGAGAAGAGAACGGAGGGAGGAGGGAGGGCAAGGGAGGAGGGGAAAAGAATAGGGGAGAGAGAAAGAGAAAGAAAGAGAAGGAGGAGTTTATCGCCACCACTTCGAGTCCGATCATCTTCCGCTGGGTCTTCGGTGGCCTCAGGCTTCGTCGGGGACTGAAGTGGGGGGAGGTGTGGTCCTTGAGGGTGCAGGAACGGAAGGAATGGTCTCGTGCGCTGCCGACGCCCCCACCGAGGGTCACGTGTGCTCCTTATATAGGGGCTCTCATGCATGCGCGGATCACAAATGTGTACGTGCGGTTTGCCACGGACATGCTGCCCCCGCTTCTCCTCTTTTCGCACCTTTAGTCCTTGCCTTGGCTCTTTTTGCGCCTTTAGTCCCTGTGCAGGCGCACGAGGTTGTTTTTCTCAAAACTGTGGAGAAGAGGGTTTTCTCGAAGCACGACGCTGGATGGCGCTACAGCGGCAATGTCGAGACAAAACCACATTTGGTACCGGTTGTCTACAGAAACGTGTCACAGGACATATGGGAGACCTTCTGCAGCATGAGCTGGTAGGCAGGCTGGGTATCTCGGGGTAGTGGAAGACATCACCTGCCTTCAAGGCTGCTGGGTAGGCTATGAAGAGGCCTGTCCAGCATAGCAGCACACTGTGTCCCCTTGGATGCTGGCTGTGAGGTCATTTCTGACCAGGCAGCTGTGGGGAGAGAGATACTCTGAGGTCTTCAAAGCCATCACAATGCTCCCCCCAACAAGGTGAAAGATGTGGGGAGGTCAGGGGCAGCTGGGACAAGATTTGGTGGAGGGAAGAGAGGTTTGGCCAACAGAGACAAAAGATTTTAAAGAGGAAAGATGTGTTTGGGTAATTTTGATGCCACCGTGATACTAAGAAAACATTCATGTTCGGCATCTACCCTATTTCTAACCAGTAAGCTTAAGCCCTAACCCTACCCCTAAATGGCACCCTTCGCCCTGACAGGAATCCACTACACTAATCCCTAACCTCAAACCTTACCCCTAAACCAAAGCCCCAAACCATAAGTGCTTACTCTCATCCTATTACTCACCCTAATTCCTAGCCTTTATCCGGAACAGCCCTCAGTGGGGCCAATCAATGCTTCAAGGTTTTGCTTCTGCCTTTGACTTCTTGAGAGGTTTGTTCAGTCTCCTCTCAGGATCTGAGGTTCACGGGCACAGGGCCAACTACAGCATGGGGCTCATTAAAATACAGAAAGGCCTAACGAGGTATTTCTCTTCCTGTGATTTTCTTCAACTCTTCCAAACTTGTTCAGCTAATTGTAGAGTCATTTCATAGTGTAGTTAAGGAGGAAGATTTCCAAGTGCACCTAATAAAAATCCTTTTCTTAAAGGTTATATTTTATTCATTTCAGTTGAGAGCAGAGATGATAGCAGCATTCTCCAATTGGTATTGATGCCGAGGGTGTCCTCAGGCAGTCTGGACAGCTAGGAAAAGCAGTCCCTTGAGGTCTGGCACTGTAGTGACAACCTTGCCCCTTGCTTCCTCCCTTCCTCAACCTCACCATTTCTCTCATTGGCCACCTGGGATTTACATCAGTTTCCTGACATCAGACTTCCCTGACCTCTGGGAGCTGAATGTTACAGCTCCATTGCACCATCTCCCACCTCATCTCCTTAGACAACTGGCTGCACACAGGCACAGAAGGATTTTTCCTGTTGGCAAGCAAAGAAAATGAAGCATGATAAAGTTTCATAAACAATAAAATACGCTCCTCGAGCATATGCTACTTACAAGCTACCTGTAATGAGGTTGCCTTTCTACAAGGGATAATCTTATGAGAAATGTTTTAGATACATAGCTACAGAAAGGTAGAGATAAACATAATTAAAGAATTGGCTAAACAGACACTTGTCCTACTGAAGGACAGGCAAGCTTTTAGTCCCTGAAGCTCAAAGCAGCAGCATGGGTGAGAAGTATCTGAATGAACAAAGAGTAAGGGCAGGAGAAAACTGGAGGATAATGGAAAGGCCCTTTGTCTACACAGTCTACTGGTAAGATGACTTTAGAAATGGTTATTGTATCAGGACAGGTGAAAATACATGAACGATTAGAGAAATTAAATACAGCAATATAACAGGCAGAATAGTGGTAATGAAGTTACAGGGGAAGATGGATATTTCTGTGGAATATCCCTTTTGAAAGGTCATGCGATTGGTAGAGGTCTCTTGTGAGTGAGGACAAAGCAATGTTGCGCCCATCACTGAAAGAAGGCTAAGGAGCAACCCAGGGAACCACAGGCTGTACAAGCTCACTTTGGTGAGGAGTAAGCCATCAATATCTCTTGGGTGGTATTTCTGGGATCTTTAAAGAGAAGAATGTGTCCAAAAGCAGTCAGCATGGGCTTTCAAAGGGTAAAGCATGCCTCACCAAGCTGACTGCCTTCATGATGAAGTAACTGCATTTGTGCATGAGGGGACAATAGTGGATGTTGGTCACCTCAACTTCAGCAAGATTTGTGACGTGTTCTCCCTCACTATTCTTGTAGCCAAGTTAGGACATTACATTCTGGAAGGGCAGACAAACAGATGGGTGAAACACCAGTTGGATGATCAGGCTGAGAGAGCAGTGGTGAAGGGGTCATACCCTACCTAAAGGCCAGTGGGACATACTGGGGCAGCACAGGGAACGTTCCTGGGCCCTGTGCAATCGAAAGGCTGTATCCATGACCCAGAAGAGGCAACTCTCACCATGTTTAGCAAGAACAAATGCTGGATTCTGCACCTAGGATGAAATAATGCCGGGCACAAGGAAAGACCGGGAGAGGAGTGGCTGGAGAGCAGCCCTGCAGAGAGGGATCTGGGGGTGCTGGCTGGCAGGGGGATCAACAGGAGTCAGCAGTGTGCCCTGGCAGCCAAGAGTGCAAACCGCACCCTGGGGTGCAGTATAATGAGGGGCTCAAAAGAGGGGATGTTGTGGTTTAACCCCAGTCAGCAACTAAGCACCACACAGCCACTCGCTCACCCTCCCCCCACAGTGGGATGGGGGAGACAATCAGAAAAAAAAAGTAAAACCTCTGGGTTGAGGTAAAGACAGTTTAAAGATGACTGCAGAGGAAGGAGAAATAATAAATAAATAAATAATAATAATAATAATAATAATAATAATAATAATAATAATAGAATATACCAAAAAAGTGATGCACAATCACCACCTGCTGACCGATGCCCAGAGTGTCCCCAAGCAGCAGTCACTGTCCCCCAGCCGACTTCCTCCATCTTATATACTGGGCATGACTTCATATGGTATGGAATAGCCCTTTGGCCAGTCTGGGTCAGCTGTCCTGGATGTGCTCCCTCCCAGCTTCTTGTGCACCTGGCAGAGCATGGGAAGCTGAAAAGTCCTTGACTAGTATAACCACCACTCAGCAACAACTAAAACATCAGTCTGTTATCAACATTATTGTCATCCTAATTCCAAACCACAGCACTCTACCAAGTACTAGGAAGAAAATTAATTCTATCCCAGCTGTAAACCAGGACAGGGGATTATCCCGCTGTATTTAGCACTGGTGCAGACTCACTTGGAGTACTGTCTGCAGTTCTGGGCCCCACAATTGAAGAAGGGTGTAAGGTACTTGAATGTGTCCAGAGGAGGGCAACAAAGCTGGTGAAAGGGCTGGAAGAAATGTCGTCTGAGGAGCAGCTGAGGAAACTGGGCTTGTCGAGTTTGGACAAAAGGAGGCAGAGGGATGACCTCATTGCCCTCTACAGCTTCCTGAGGAGGGGAAGTGGAGAGGGAGGTGTTGAACTCTTCTCTCTTGGATCCAGCGACAGGAAGCGGGGAAATGGTTCAAAGCTGCACCAGGGGAGGTTTAGACTGGACATTAGGAAGCATTTCTTTATCAAGAGGGTGGTGAAACACTGGAACAGGCTTCCTAGAGAGGTGGTCGATGCCCCATGCGTGTCAGTGTTTAAGAGGCATTTGGACAATGCCCTTTATAACATGATTTATCTTTTGGTCAGACCTGAAGTGGCCAGGTATTTGGACAAGATGATCATTGTAGGTCCCTTCCAACTGAACTATTCTGTTCTATTCTGTTCGATTCTATTCTATTCTGTTCTCCTCTGTTCTGTTCTGTTCTATATATATACCTTTTACAGGGTGGATCCCTCCAGCAGCTGGGCTCAGACGCTCTGTCTCCTCAGTAGCTGCCCTGGATACCAGCCTCCCCAGTTGCATACTCCTGGACATATGAGCCCCTGAGGCTGCAACCCCATTCCAGATGCTGCTACAGACCACCCCAGTCACACACACACACACACACACACACACAAACTCTTAAGTCCAGCCACTCCGGTCTCTCAGTTGCTGGCACTAATGACATATGGGCTGTCTGACCCCCTGGTCCTTCTCCAGTTGCTGCACTCATCCCCCGTGCTCACATGGTGACGCAGAAGAGAGACAGACTGCACTGGTCAGGGTCCTCCCCTAAACTTCCCGTAACAAGTGCTGTGCAATCCAAAAATGCTCCTCCCCTGCATCCCATAATGTGTCCTACGCCCCTAGGCAACAATTCCCTTAGTCCAAATGGTGATCCAGAGAGCTGCTCGCAGTGACTCCTCTTGGTGGGTTTCACACCTGGACAATGGGGCTGACAGCTCTCCCAGGGCAACCCTGGAATGAGCTGGGACAAGATGTTCCTTCCTCAGGAGCCTGTCATCTGGGTTCCCAACTGCCACGGTGCCTCTGTGCTCTTCTCGCTTTGTGGAGATGGGCTCTTGATGAGCTGCTGGCTCTCCTGTGATGGCTCTGGGAGCAGCTGGGGCAGGGTGTTAACTGAGTTACTCCTCCTGCCATCGATAGTGCCGTCTTTGTGTGTGCAGATGAGCTTCTTCTCACTTAACCTAACGCAACCCAACAAGAACATGCATCTCCTGAGGCATCTGTATTTGCAGGTTACATACCTATGCACTGGTATTATTTAGCATATTTAACATAGCAGCTCATTGGAATTGCTGTCCAGAAACGCATCAGGATTAGGGGAAAAGCTGTGTTGTTGCACGGGCAATGGCTTCGTTCAGGGCCAATAGCACAGTCTTGTTTCTAAGACTGTAGATGAATGGATTTAAGAGTGGGTACAGGACAGTGTTCAGCAAAGCCACAATTCTGTTTGTCTCCAAGGAAACATCTCTGGAAGGACGCACATAGAGAGCAATGCAGCTCCCATATGCAATGGCCAAGGTGGTGAGGTGGGAAGAACATGTAGTAAAAGCTTTTTTCCTCCCAGCAGCTGCTGGCAGGTGCAGAATACAGAAAAGGATGCCCATGTAAAATGCCAGAATTAAACATAAGGAACCCAGTATGATAAACGATAATAAAATAGAGTCTGTTTTCCAAAGCAGGCTGGGGTCAGAGCAGGACAATTTGATTAAGGGGGAGTGGATCTTGTTTGAGCCACAGAAAGTCAGCTTGTAGAGGAGGACCAGACAGTAACTGAAGGCTGTGATGCCTATGACCCAAGCAGCAACAACCAGGTGGATGCAGAGCTGAGGCTTCATGATGGCAGCATAACGCAAAGGATGGCAGATGGCAACGTAGTGGTCAAAGGACATGACAGCAAGTAAAACCAACTCTGTACAGCCCAGGGCAAAATAGAAACAGGACTGGGCAAAGCAGCTGCTTAGTGAGATTGTCCTCCTACCAGAACTCAGGATCACAAACAATTTGATGCTTGTGGAGGATGTGAACCAGATTTCCAGGAAGGCCAGATTGCTGATGAAAAAGTACATGGGGGTTTGCAGGCGGTGATCTACACCCAGGAGGAAAATGATGGTTGCCTTCCCCATCACTGTTGTCAGGTATATGAGCAGAAGGAGCAGAGAGAGAAATAGCTGTAGTCTTTGATCAAGCCCTGAGAAACCCTCTAGGATGAACTCAGTAACTGCAGTTTCATTTTCTGCTCCCATGCTGAATTTCAGTTCATCCTGCTGTGACAGAAACATGACCAAAACCGAGTGTGATTATTTCACACTCTGGATGACAGGAATCCTGCCTTCTCTGCTTCTTTCCTTTCTTGCAGTCTCCCTCCTAGAGAGCACAGAGAGAGAGAGAGTCCTTCAAGCCTTTCTCACCCCCTGATTTTTCTGGTTTACATTTCAGTTTGAGTCCTCAGAGAATTTGTTGTCGTCTTTCTACCTTTGTCTAACACTTGCAAAGGATTCTTTCTCCAGAACAGAAGATTTTAAAGAGGCTGCAAGCTATTTCACCCCATTCCTGGCAAATTCCACATTCGCTCAGACCTATTGCAAACATCTGTCACACCTATGTGCCAAACTCATCTCTTCTATTGCACAAATGCTAAACCATCAAATGAAATGAAATCAAACCAAATCAAATGTGTATGTTGAAAGCTATTCTTTCTACTTTTCAGAGGTACTTGCCTTTTTGCACTAGGAATCCCTGAGAGTCTCTTCTTTTCAAAATAAGTAATATCCAGCATCTCTTTTGTAATCCCCTGCTTCCTTCCACACCTCCTTGCTCTCTGTTTCTTCAGGACAGGTAGAGGGGGTGGAATAGGGACCAAGTATAACTCATCTTCTTTCATACTCTAAATAATGACTGAAATGGATGATGACTCCACACAGTCTGTCACACAATCTCATCTGACCTCCGTCTGCACTGAAGCACGGTTGTTTCCAAAGAGTTGCTCATTGCTATTGCCACCAAATGTCCTGACCTAAACACAGAGCAAGAGAAGAGTGTCTGGAAGAGATTTGTAACCTTTCTTTTGCATGCCAGTTATAGGTTGGGAGGAACCAGCCTCTAGCGTTTTCTCTTGTTTCCATTGACTCTAGAGGGAGCCTGGGGAAAACCAGTTCTCACAGGCACCTGCAGCCAAGTAGATGAAACTCACTATTCAAGTCTCAAATCACTGATTTATTAAGGTTTTTTGTTTGTTTGGTTGGTTTTTTTTAATATCAAAATAGACATCTAAGAGAAGGAAGCACAAGAAAAATATATGCAATGAAGACTGATGTTTTTCCCTTCATCTTTATATTTGTTTTTAGACAAGGAAAGGAACAGAGAAGATGACTCCAAAAGTAGGATGATTCCAAGTGCAAGGGGAGGAGAGGGAGGGGAGGAGATGGTGGGTTTGAAGCAGTGAAAGAGATCTTCTCCACAGGCTGTGTTGTCCTCTTAGGCTCTGTCCCAGGGCAGAATGGGTAGCACTTCCACAAGGAGTAAAATGGGAAGATCAGTACAGGGCAGTGCTCCATGTTTGCACTGACATTTTAGCTTGGGACTCAGGCTAGTCTTAGATCCCAAATGTCCGGCTTGTTCTTGGCCTCTAGTCTGGCACAGGGGAAGCTCTGCACTGGGTTCCTTTGGGAAATTTTCTGAGATTAAACCACTGGCTGTACTTGAGCAAAAGCTCAAGCTCAGTCACCTACAGCAGTATGAGTGCAGTGAATCAGTGAATCCGAGGGGACAGTCCCAGCATCCATTTTCTGGGTCAGTTCAAACACTCAAAGGGGTTCTGTCTTTGTCCTGGTTTCAGCTGGGATAGAGTTAATTTTCGTCTTGGTAGCTGGTATGGGCCTGTGTTTTGGGTTTAGGATGAGAACAATGTGGATGATGCACTGATGCTTTGGCTCTTGCTAAGTAGTGCTAAGCTGTTGCTAAAGAGGTGCTAAGTGGCGCTCACACTGGTCAAGGATTTTTCAGCTTCCCCTGCTCTGCCAGGGGCACAAGAAGCTGGGAGGGGGCACAGCCGGGGGGGCTGACCCAAACTGGCCCAAGGGCTATTCCATACCATATGATGTCATGCTCAGTATATAAGCTGGGGGAGGAAGAAGGAAGGGGGGGGACATTGGGTGTGATGGCGTTTGTCTTCGCAAGTAACCGTTACACGTGATGGAGCCCTGCTTTCCTGGAGATGGCTGAACACCTGCCTGCCCATGGGAAGTAGTGAATGAATTCCTTGTTTGGCTTTGTTTGCGTGCACGGTTTTTGCTTTGCCTATTTAACTGTTCTAATTTAGTTTACTTCAATTATTAAACTGTTCTTATCTCAACCCACGAGTTTTCTCCCTTTTTCCCTTCTGATTCTCTCCCCCATCCCACTGGTGGGGAGTGAGCGAGCGGCTGCATGGTGCTTAGTTGCTGGCTGGGGTTAAACCACGACAGTCTTCTTACTCTCTTGGGTGACACCTCAATTCTCTAAAATTGTTCTTCTCTGAATGTACTCTCTTAGGGGAACCTGCAAATTTTCAGACAGCTTACAACAAAGCAGCCTCTCTTCAGGCCCCGCATCGTCAAGCATGCAGCCAGCATATGCCAGAGAGACTGAAGAAATATAGAGTATGCAGGTGAAGGATATCCAGGTGAAGAAGGCCTTAGTGCAGCTTTGCACAGAGGTTATCCTCAGGACATTGCATATAACGTAGGCATAAACCGCAGCAGTCAGTGTGAAGGAGCTCAGCAACACAGCGGAGAAGAGCGCAACGCTCATGTTTCATAGTAGCTGGTGCCCATGCGGGGGGCTCTCAGCAAAGGGATGATGCCGCAGAAGAAGCAGTCTCTACAGTGGGCACAGAGGATCTAATGGCATACAGGATGGTGGGGCTGAGCATGGAGAGAGATGCCGTTCCCCAGCAGCTAAAGATGAGCATGGAGCACAGCCAGGAGTTGGTAAGGACAGAGTCGTGTGAGGGGCTGCAAATGGCCCTGCAGCAATCGAAACACATCTCAACACATAGGTTAAACTCAGCTGTGCTGACGGAGAAGAAGGGACTTGTAAGCAGCCACAGAGATATCTTAATCTCCAGCATGAGACTGACAAACATGTTAGGGGGAATGACCAGAGTGAACCAAATATCCAAGAAGGACAAGGTTCTGTGGAAGGGATGCCTGCAGGTGTGGCACTAGTGGTGGAGCCAAAGGATGGCAATGGTGACTGCATTCCCCATGACAGCAAGCAGAGAAATCACCAGCAGCAGTGTGAAAAGGAGGGCGTTCAACTCATAAAGGACTGAATAGGCCTTCAGGAAAAATATTCTTGCTCTGGTATGGTTGTGAGGATCCATGTTGGTACCCGGTCAGTTGAAGGTGTGGCAAGGGTAATCAATATCGTGCTTGGTGAAATTCCTCGTTACCTTTGTCAACCTTCCTTTCCCTTTTCTTAGGTTTCCTTGTCCTTCTTTCGTGGACCTCAGATCAGATGCTTAATTCCTCCAATGTGGAAATCTGCTCTACCTCCACTACCCTGCCCAGGCTGCTGGCCAGCTTCCTAACCAGGGACAGAACTGTTTCTGCTCAAGGCTGCGTGACACAATTCTTTTTCTTTGCCTGTTGTGCAGGTACCGAGAGTCATCTGCTGGCCACCATGTCCTAGGATCGGTACTTGGCCATATGTCACCCCCTGCTCTATGCCAGCCTCATGAAGCAGAAGCTCTGTCTCCAGCTGGCGGCTGGGTCTTGGCTAGCTGGATTACTAATGTCTACCATAGTCACTGGGCTACTTTCCAACTTACACTTCTGTGGTCCCAATGCAATTGATCACTTCTTCTGAGATTTTGCCCCATTGCTGGAGCTCGCCTGCAGTGACATCATGGTGCTTAGACTGGTTACTTTCATCATCTGCTTTCTGGATGTGGTCTTCCCATTTATGTTCACCTTGGTATCCTATATCTGCATCATAGCTGCGATCCTGAGGATCCCAGCCACCACGGGGAGGCAGAAGGCCTTCTCCACCTGCTCCTCTCACCTCAGCGTGGTCACTGTTTTCTATGGTACCCTCATCGTTGTCTATATGATACCCAGAATAGCCTCACTGAGGCAGCTCAGTACAGTGCTGTCCTTTTTCTACACCACGCCCATGGCCAATCCACTCGTCTACAGCCTGCAGAACAGGCAAGTCAAGGGGGCTCTTGGAAATGCCCTCAGAAAAACTGTGGCCTGCATCAAGAGCTCCTACTAGTTGTGACCCACCAGGAATAAACAGGTTGTGGTTGTGTCAAGTGTGGACAACTCAGAAGTGCATATTTTGTGTACCAGGTATATCTTTAGAAGTGCAGAATCTTGGGACTGTTTGGGGAATGAGAAGTGGGAAAAGAGAATTTGTGTCTTAAGGAAATACAGGTCTGGTCCTGAAGAGTGTAAAAAACTTCCCTGGCTTTCTTCTTGCTTTAAAGTAACCACAATTGTGATCCTGCAAGTGGGAGCTGTTGAAATGCCACACCTGCCCAGGAGTGGCAGAAAACTTACTCTAAACATGTTGTTTTCTCTTCCGTTACCCAGCCAAGCTGAGGGGTGGGGGTCCTGCGTGTCTGGGATTCCTCAGGACATCTTCATATTGACGGTGAGAAGGGGAAGGTGAATCAAGCCCTTCCACTGGACATGTCTAAATCTGAGTAGATGAATCCCATCCCTCCTGTTCTCTGGGCTCTCTAGCAGAGGAGAACTGTGAAAGCTAGTGTCGTGGTTTAACCCCAGCCAGCAACTAAGCACCACGCAGCCGCTCGCTCACTCCCCACCAGTGGGACGGGGGAGAGAATCAGAAGGGTAAAACGGAGAAAACTCGTGGGTTGAGATAAGAACAGTTTAATAATTGAAGTACAATAAAACAGAACAGTTAAATAAGCAAAGCAAAAACCGTGCACGCAAACAAAGCAAAACAAAGAATTCATTCACTACTTCCCATCGGCAGGCAGGTGTTCAGCCATCCCCAGGAAAGCAGGGCTCCATCACGCGTAACGGTTACTTGCGAAGACAAACGCCATCATACCCAATGTCCCCCCCTTCCTTCTTCCTCCCCCAGCTTATATACTGAGCATGACATCATATGGTATGGAATAGCCCTTGGGCCAGTCTGGGTCAGCACACCCCCCCCCCGACTGTGCCCCCTCCCAGCTTCTTGTGCCCCTGGCAGAGCAGGGGAAGCTGAAAAGTCTTTGACCAGTGTGAGCACCACTTAGCACCTCTTTAGCAACAGCTTAGCACTACTTAGCAAGAGCCAAAGCATCAGTGCATCATCCACATTGTTCTCATCCTAAACCCAAAACACAGCCCCATACTGGCTACCATGATGAAAATTAACTCTATCCCAGCTGAAACCAGGACAGCTAGTCTGATAGGGCCAACTCCGCTGGAAAAAAAAAAAAAAAAAAAGTAGATCCTTCTTCAGAAGAAAGGTACACACAAGCTGGGTCTCAGCTTCCCAAACTTTTAACACAGAAATCATTACTTCCCACTTCTTTCCTTCTCCTAATCTGACCCCCCTCCAAACCCCCTCTCCCAATGTAATTACTTACTTGTTTCCCACTGGCTGACTTAGATATTGCAAATGGAGTCCTTCTGTTTTCTTCTTTCTTGCAAAAGAGAGCGAGGGCATGCTCATGGGGCATGACTGAGAACATCCACCCCCAGCAGCGGGCTTTCCCCATTACCTAGGCTGAGGCATGTTCACAAGATGGAAATGTCTCCATCATCCCTGATTTGTGCAAGGGCCTTCAGCCCTGACATACTCCCACAACACACTTATTCCTTCTCCACCCACAGACGTAAATCCCTTCCCACTTCCAGGCTCAAATCATGGTTGCAAGAATTTGATGCACTTCAGAAGAGGCCTTGAGCTTCTTGGATCTTCTTGGTGCTTATGGCAATGTTCCTGGCTCCCTCCAGATTTGACGGGCTTCCTGTCTATAACAAGGGCTTTCTGACAAGCTTTTACGAAATGTTTGTTTTTCTGTCATTCCTGTATGTGGAAAGAGTAGACACAATAAAGAAAGAAATATCCACCAAAACAGATGCTGAGTGAAGTGCCAGTAAGAACGAGGTGAGGCACCCCCATGGCTGTGGCATCCTGGCAAGAAGTCTGTCCTGAGAAGGGGATCCAGCCTCTGCCACTCTGGAGTGGGCAATCAGCAGTGCCCGTGCCACCTGGCAGAGACTGTCTGTCCAAGCACAGTTACTGTCTTGTCAGCTTTGAGTGCGAGCTTGAAACTGCTTGGCTGCAGGGGTAGTGCCTGCGGGATTATCACGGCTCCAAAAGAGCAGTCCTTCCAGGTCTTTCTTGAGCAAGAACGGGAGAGTCATTGCTGAGGATGGGCTTTGGGGCCGTGTGTGCAAAGCAGAATAGATGAGCAGCCCATCCCCTTAACTCCACTCAAGCACTCCAGAAGGTCACAGTGACTGTGCTCTGGTTTTGATTCCCCTAAACCCTCTCTGCTAGGCAGGGGCTCAGCAGGGAAAAATCTATGGCACTGGGCAACACAATTGCCCCAGCTGTACCACCCTGAGGACACCACCCCTGCGTGTGATCAAACCATCAACCTTTCGCTTAACAACTGAACACACTCACCCACCCTGCCACAGGGACCCCAGCCAGGGCTGTCCCCGGGCACGGCTTTGCTGTCAGGACAGTCCTCAGTGCTGAAGGAATGGGAACGTCCCTGAGCCCAACCCCCAGCCCCAGCCCCATGGAGATGGAAGCCTGCTGTTCACCTCGCCTGCAGGGCTGCTGGGGAACAGAGGGGTGCAGGGGGAGGGCCGGTGCCTGGAGGAGGGGGTATAAGATTTCTGCCTCCATGTGCCCTCCATGGCATGCCCTGGGATGCCATCGGAGCCTGGGGGCACATCAGTCCAGGGAGGGCATTTCCCTCACCCTGTTGCACTGCTGCTGCTGCAGAGTTGGGGACAGATGTGGCACAGTCGGCTGTTGCCCTGGGTGGCAGAGGAGGCTCGGGGAAGGGATTTTCTCCTCTCCGTTGACCCATCCCAGAGTGGGCCAGAGTGTGGGAGCAGCACCTGCAGCCAGAGCCTCCTTCTGCCCCATTGCCCTGCAGAGACTTTGAAGGGGCAGCGCTCTGCAGTGCAGCCCTGTGCCAGGGTCAGGCCTCAACTCCCCCTGTGTCAGAATGATTCAAGTGCCATTTAGTGCAGAGGGTTCGTGGGCACCCAGGGGAATACAGAACTTGTCATAGGCACATCACAGGAGGAGAGTGCCTCTCCTACCATTAAGGGGATGTAGCTCAGTGGCAGAGCACCTGCTTTGCAGGTGGGAGGTCCTGGGTTCAATCCCCAGCATCTCCAGGGCTACTTTTGCTCTGACTCCCCAGCCTCAGGCAGGCGCGGGCTGGAGCTCGGGCACTGGCCCTCTCCAGGCCCTGTGGGCCTGCCCTGCGGGCCTGCCCTGCCCACCCAGGGCTTGCCTGTGAGGTGAGGAGGGCTGTGTGTGCTGCCTCTGCTGAGCCCCCTCTTGGAGGAGAAGCAGGCAGCTGTGCTGGACGTGGGCTCAGGTCACTGCCCTGCACCACAGACCCACCCCACCACCCAGGGACAATGCTCGGCAGCAGAGTGTAGGGAGACCTCAGGGAGGGGAGAGGTGTCAGCAGCACACTAGGAATCATTTCTGGCTGCACTGAGAGATGTGGTGTGGGGATGCTGGTTCAGCCCAGGCGCCCTTTGGGACCAGGGCCACACTGCCTTGGTGGCTTTCCAGGGATGAGGGTATGTGATTGTCCTCTCTCCAGGTGGAAATCCCATACCACATGGGAAGCACTCCTCTGTGCCTGCAGGTAGGGCTGTCTGAGTTGGATGAGCCTGGGCAGGGCTGTGGGACTCCCAGCTGGAGGAATGACACTTCTTATCCTGACCCTGTCTCCAGGTTCTTCTCCTTCCACCATCACCACTGGCTTAAGCAGAGCCTCAGCTCAGGGCACCTGCAACTGCTGAGGTCAGGCACAGCCCTGCAGAGGTGGGGCTGGTGGGGCCGGTGCCAGCCTCTTGTTCCTGGGGTGTTTGGTGTCTCTGTCGATGCTGCGCTGGTGGGATCAGGGAGGCACAGGCCTGTGCACAGCCATGCACAGGCGGGAAGGGCCAGATGATGCCTTGGCTGGTCCCCCAGCTAAAACACCCGCAACCAAAAGTGTGACACGGCCTTTCACTGCAGGGTGCCCAGCCCCCGGGAACAGTGAGCCCAAACTAAGAGAAATAAGGCTGCTCTCCCAGGGGCTTTCCACAGCCATGCTCTGCCCAGCGTGGGGCAGCAGTGCTGAGAGTTGGGGGTCTCACTGTGACCCCCCTCAGGTAGGTCCTCGGGAGCTGCAGGAGCAAGCACAGACCTGGGGCACAGTGACAATCCTGCTTTGCTGCAGAGACCACACCCAGCCCACAGGGCCAGACTGTTCAGGTCCCAAAAATGCCATGAAATGGGCTCTTCCTGCTCAGGCCTGCTGCTCCCTCAAGCACACCAGGCCTGTAGCGTACCTCCCTGAGGAAGAGGAGGCAAACCTCTGCCAGATGCCAGAGTAAGGGAGAAACATAATACATGCGGGAGGGCAGAGCAGGTGGGGAGGTGGCATGGGACAGGCACTGGGCTCTCTCACTGGTGCCCACTTGGGGAACCTTGAGTCTGCAGGTTAGTGTCCATACTGCCCACAGGACCCACCATCCTGTGTTCAAAAAATAACACTCCCCTCTTCTTCTTTACTTCACTTTTATACCTTATTCCTCTGAGATGCAGGGCTGGAGCTTATCCCAGTGGGAGTCTTCCAGGGGATGGAGGCTGTGTTTGCAATGCCCATGTTATATCACCCATCACCGTGGGAGTCTCACCCTGGGAACACTGCTCTCCCGTGGGGGCTGCCAGCAGGAAGGCTCCAGGGTATGGAGCAGAAGGATGTGTGAGCCTGGGCTTCCTCCAGATCCCCCAGAGTCCCCCCAGGGGTGGAGGAGCTCCCAGCAGGGAATGGGTCAATGTGGAAGTGGGAGAGGATGTTGGCGACAGCTGCCTCCTGTCCTCTTCTCCTCTAGGGCGAGATCCTGCTGTTGGCAGCAGTACTGAGCTGCAGCAACTCCCCACAGGGAGCCAACACACCTTCCAGCCTGCAGCAGAGGAGCCTTTCAGGGAAGAGCTGGAGGGGTGTGGACACCCACCAGTGGGAGCAGGGAGGGCAGTTTGGGCTCCAGGTCCTGACAAGTGCCAAACTCTTCTCCCCACCTGGCTCCTGTGGGTTTTTCTGCCCATGGGCACTGGGGCTGGCGAAAGCCCCAGCCAAGGGAGAGGGACTGAGGCTCCGCTCCCAGCAGCACCTGTTTTAGGGGAGGGACACAAAATCTCCTCTGCCATGGAAACGTGCCCACATGAGCATCCTCCTGGATGGGCCCTTCTCCAGACCAGGGGCTAGGCTACAGCTTTTGGCTGCAGCACACGTCTCATGGGGATCCCTTCTCCATCCCCAGCCCTCCAACAGAGCTGAGGGAAAGGTGCCCCCATCCCCCCTGTACCTGCACACAAGTACTGCCCCGACACAAACCCAAACTGACACCCCTGGCGAGGCAGCAGGAGGGCAGGGGTGGGGGCTGGAGGGGAGCAGGAGGAGGGGGTCCCAGGGCTGCTGTGGGGCCTTACAGCCCCTGCTCAGGAAGAAGGCAGCTCTGTGGCTGTGACAAGAGTGCTCGGGGGTCTGTGAGGGCCCAAGGCTCCAGGAACAGCCCATGGAGACGGGTCCTGGCAGAGCATGAGGAGAGGGAATTCCAGCCCCGTGTGTCCCAGAAAGTGGCTCTGCACCCTGTACTGGGGCAGTGTGAGCAGAGCTGCCTCCTAACCATTGTGGGAGGTAATCCAGGGGCCATGATCCCCGCAGGGGCTGGCTGGGGTGTTCAGGGCACTGCGGCCACCTTAGGGCTCACTTCTGTGGGGCCACAGCCCAGGGCTTACCCTGACATGGCAGCTCTGTCATGGCCTCTGCACTGTGGGACCAGCATGGCCCAGGCAGGGTCTGGGGGAAAGAGCAGCTGGAACCCCCAGGGTGAAGAAATGGGTGCTCCTGCTGGGGTGCATCACGGCAACTATCAGAGAGCCATTTTGAGTAGAAACTGCCTGTGGCCAGCAGGATGGAAAAGGTTCTGTCAGCAGGATTAGTCCCCAGGCACCAGGGGCTCTCGCAGCCCCACAGCCTGACCCCGAGCTTGCTGTCCCTGAGACGCGCCCCTTCCCTACCACTGTGTCTTTGTTCTCTGCTCCCCTGATCAGCCTCAGGGAGATGACCTGACACCTGGGCAGGCAAGCAGCAGCTCCGGGTCAAAGCCCTCAGAGACTTTTAATAAGAGCCAATATGGATGCACAGTGTAAAAATGGGAATAAAAATAGAGGAAACTCCCGGCCATTTCTGCTGCCCGTGGTAAAGGGAGACGGTTCTCTGGTGCTCACAGCTCTCCCAGCTGCACAGACCTCTCCTCCCTCCTGCCTGCACCCAGCTGCACAGCAGGGATGGGCTCTCCTGGCCTGGGACTCAGGGACTGTTGCGAACCAAGCTCTGCTGTCACAGCCTTTGTGTCCTCATGGGGATGTGCCAGAGACACCTCTTCAGCATCATCATAGCCCATGCTCCCCAGGGACACGGACGAGGTGTCTCCTTCAGCTCCAGGGACCCCAGCACTTCTCCGGGAGAGCAGCCTGCCCCCTGGAAGCAGCAAGGCAGGACATTGCAGTACACCCCATGGGGTCTGGACATCACCTTCCTCCCCACTCCTTACCACATTCAGCTCCTTCTCCCACCCCCAGTCCCTCCAAGGACAACTCCTGGGTCAGGTTCCCCTTTCCCAGGAGCTTTGGGTGTCAGTACGGTAGTGACTTGCGTGGCACCAGGGATGGTACCCCAGGAACCGGCAGCACTATCTTTCCCTCTCACCTCCAGGTGCATCCCTGGGCCCCGCTCCCTCCGCTGGTGCCCTGGGCATTTCCCAAACTCCCTGCCTGGGGGAAGCATCATCCTCAGGGTCAGAAACCTCCCTGGCATCATCATAGCCATCCACTGGGTCACCTCCAGGCAGGACAAGAACATCTGAAAGGAGAGGGCAGCTGGTGACAGCGAGGAGATACACCCTCCAGAGCAGAGGATGCACAGGGACAGAGGGCTGAGACACTGGTGTTGGCAGCACCGCAGGAGGCCCCCATGTCCTTCCCACCTCTGATGGTGACACCTCTGTCCATCACATGGCTGCAGGGAGATCAATGTCTTCCCGCCTCTGTTACCTGGTGCTGATCCCAGACCATCCTCCTCCTCGCTGTCCCCAGGGTAGGGCTGCAGCTGGGTCAGGGACTCCTCTGAATAGGACCCTGGTGAGATGCACAGTGGGTGTTATGGAGCGAGCCCCATGGACTTGTCTCATAGTCAATGCTGCTGGGGAAGGGGGACCCACAGAGCTGGGGCTGCATGGGGAGGAGGGCTGGGAATTTACCCTGCTCCCCCAGGACAAACACCATCTCAAAGGTGCTCCCAGAGCTGCCCTAGCGCAGCCCCTTCCCTCACTCCTCGGGTGTCACATGGGGTGCAGGGGCAGGAAGAGAGGGGCTGTCCAGCTGGGATGGGCAAAGCTGGTTGGGAGGAAGCTCCTCTCCCGGGCCCAGGACCTGGATGCTCTCCCCACAGACCACACGGCCCCAGCACTGCAGGGACCATGGGCTGGGAGGCTTCAGGGGATCAGCCCTGTGTTGGGGCCAGGGGAAAGGGTCCCGCAGATGGGCCTGCAGGGAGGACCCACACCCACCTGAGCGACCAAACCTTGCCTGCTTCTCCCACACTGGGCTGTAACCAATCTCCTCATACACAGCCTCGGGGAAGAGCTCCTGAGCCCTCCTGGAGCCTGGGGACAGAGGCAGGGCTGGCACAGGGACAGGCAGAGAGAGAGGCAACGGGATCCCACTGTGCTCCCCCAAACCTGTTCCTTTGGCCATCCCAGGACTGGTCCGACAGCACAGCCCCACTGCGCTGTCCAGGCACGGCTGCCACATCCCCAGAGAGGGCAACATTGCTGTGGAGATTATCTGGGGCAGCGTCACCCTCGCATCATCCTTTCAGAGACAGCACTCATGCCCCTCTGGCCCCTGGGTCATTCGCCCCTTGTCTGACCTTGGAGCAGCTCCCATGTTTCTTCGCCACCTGGAGCTGCCCCTTATCTGCCCCATGGGTCTATAGCAGAGCCCCTTCCCTGCTGGGGGATGGGTGAGGATGGGCAGGGCTGGGCAGAAGGACAGCTTGGGGGTCTGACAGCATGGAGATGGACTCTACTGCCCCATGCTCCTCCGGTCATCTCCCTTGCCCCAGAGCCCCCTCCAGCCCTACCCAGAGCACTGCCAGCCTTGGCCATCTCCACTCTGCCATTTCTCTCCTCGCCCCATCACTAGCTCCCCCTGCCTCTGGGCTCTCTCCATCCCTTGCTGCTGGTGACCCATGGCCAGGCAGTCAACGGGGTAGTGCATAGGACAGGTGGCAGCACACAGTCTCATCCCCCCAGCTCTGCCTGTACCCCTCAATGACACCCCGTAGCACCCCACAGCCCTTCCAGGAGGCATGGTCCCTGGGACTGCTATGGAAGGACCCACCTCTGCGCCCAGCCCTGGCGCTTAGCACTTGTCCAGCCAGGAGGGCCAGGAGCAGGCAGAGAAGGGCCCCCAGGATGATGCAGATGATGACGGGCACTGAGACTCTCCCGCTGCTGGTCAAACGACCCCGGGTAGGATCTGCATGGGCAAAAACATAGAAGGGGCAACACCAGGCCTGGGAGAGTTGAGGGCAGCACCAGTCCTGACCCCCATCACTCAAGGCAGCAGAGGGTGGAGGACCCCAGAGGTGAGTAATGGGGAAGCTTCCACCCTGCTGAGGAAATTACAGCCCTCCCCAACTCTCCCACCACCACCCCAGTGTCTCCTCCTGGGAGCTTCACACCCCAGCAAGGAGCCCCTTCCATCCAGCTGTGGGTCACAGCCTGCTGCTGGGGATACCCAGCCTCGGGCAGGAGGACAAGTTACCTGCTCGGGGTGGGGATGCTGCTGTCCTGGCTGGAGCTGCAGAGGAGGAAAAGGAGAGCGGGGCTGAGAGGACGGGTGTGTGGGTACTGGGGAGCCTCCTTCCCAACACGCCCTGTGTGTGTCTGGAGATGTCCCTGACACATCCCACCCAAATTGCCCCTCCAGTATTGCTAGAAAGGGAGGCCGGGACAGGGCCCACAGCCTCTGCTTTGGGTGGCAGGCAGGATGGCACAGGCAGCCCAGGGGACAGCCCTGGGGCTGCAGGGCCCCACAGGCGGTGGCCTGAGGACACGCAGCTCCACTGAGGCTGCTCCCCACCTGGCACCAGGCTCCTGCACTCTGCAGGAATGGTCTCGCTCTTGGGAGGTCAGGGGCCATGCCAGGACCAAGTGGGTGAACAGCCTTCTCTAGCTCCCTGCCAACACCTGAACAAGAGGTCCCAGTCCTGCCGCTCACCTGAGCAGCGCACAGCAGCGTCTTCCTTATGCCGGCAAGCACCGCCATCCCCGGGCCGGGCCCAGCAGTGCTGCAGGGACAGCTCCGTCCCCCGGCACTCCACCTGCTCCAGCCAGATGGGGCCTTGCCCCATCCCAAATGCGGCCTCATTCAGGGCAGACACCACAGGGCCACAGCCCAGCTGCCTGCACACCACCTCAGCATCTTGGATGTCCCAGGAGTCGTCGCACACCGTCCCCCAGGACCCATGGTGCCAGACCTCCACTCTGCCCGAGCACCCGTCCTCGCCTCCCACGGCACGAATCTTCTCCCTGTCTGGAGAAGGCAAAGACCTCCCGTGGCACCCAGACAGCAGGCAGAGCCCTGCCAGACAAGAAGGGTACACAGAGGAGCAGCTCAATACCTGTGCAGCTCGTGGAGTTGGGGCATGGGGCCAACGGGGCCAGGGACATTTCTGGGCGTCGCCCTGAAGAAAGAAACCCTGTAGTGAAGGGGCTGGTTCAGGGGATCGTGCAGAACACAGCAAGGCTGAGCTCTACTTGTGCCTCCCTGTACAATCTTGGTCATGGCAGCATCTGAACCCCAGTCATTCAGGGGACACGCGCAGGTCTAGGGGGACCCTGACTGCTCAGCCCCTAAAGGTCCCTGGTTCACAGAGCAGCGGTAGTGTGTCTATGGAGGGGAGACTCTTCTGAACCCTGTCTGGTCTCTTCTGAGACCTCACCTGGACATGGCTCTGCCTCTTCCAGGTGCTAGTGGCAACCTGGGTGGCAACTGCTGCTGGACATGTGTGGCTGGGGTCATATTTGTGCCACCAGCAAGAGTAGGGTCTGACACGGGAAGGAGAAGCCCCTCCAAGCTCTTTCTCTGCCTTTGGCTGTGCCCAGCGGGGAGCAGGAGCTGGGGTGACACTGGTGCCCGAGTGGCTCAGAGTTACCGTTGCAGGTGATGTGGATCTCGTCTCGCAGGTCTTCACATGACTGTGCATCCCAGGGAGTGGAGGGACACTGCCAGAAGGAGCTGGTTTTCTCCCCACACTGCACGTTATCCAGCCACGCAGGGCCAGACAGCCTGCCATAGGGCAGCTGTGTTTCCAGGGATCCTCCATCCCCGCAGCCCAGCTCCTTGCATGCCAGCGACACCGTGTCGAGAGTCATCGAGTTGGAGCAAATGCTCCCCCATGTCCCGTTGTAGAAAACCTGCAGGCGCCCGGAGCAGCCATCGCTGTTCTCCAGCCTCAGGGCCACGAACTCTGGAAGGAAAGGCACCAAGGGGGAACAGGCTGGTCTGGGGCTGTGGGAGAGGGAGGCCTCTGCACTCGCCAGGCCCTCAGCCAGGCAGGGGCATGGCCAGCACATCCCTCTTGCACCCAGGAGCAGAGAAAAGTCCCTGATGCACTGACACCCCTGCCCTTCCCGATAACACTTGGGAACTGCTGAGCTCCCCAGGGACCCCCAGTGGGACTGAGGGTGCCCGTGCATGGGTGCCTGCAGCATGGGCTCAGGCAGGAGTTCAGAGGCAGCCAGGGACAGCCTTTGCCGTGCCAGGCTCTCCCCGCGTCCTGGCCTCCCCACGAACCAGGGTCCCACCACAGACCTGAGCAGATGATTCCTGCGTCCTCTTTGTGCCCGCAGTCGTGCTGCCCCCAGGGCCTGGCAGGGCAGTCCCAGAGGGCAGCTTCATACCCGGAGCAGTTCATGCCATCCAGCCAGATCTGTCCGGAGCCTTCCCCGAACCGAGCGGAGCCAGTTGCCTCCACTGCCCCTCCACAGCCCAGCTGGTGGCAAACGACAGCAGCATCAGACAGGTCCCAGCCATCGTCGCAGACGGTCCCCCAGCTGCCCTGGTAATAGATCTCCACTCTCCCGGCGCAGCGTCCAGACCCATTCACCAGCCGGACCTGCCGGCTCCCTGCAGTGGGGAGAAACCCCAGTTGCTGTCAGGGGCTGGCTGCCCACCCACCCCATCATCTGGGGGGCCTGTGCAGTGCCGCTCACCCCAGCAAATGACTCCCACGTCCTCCGCAACCCCTGCCGCCAGTGCACTCTCGGGCAGGGAGGTGTTGCATTGGGTCAGGTTGGTCTCATGCCCTGCGCACCGGACCCCTCGCAGCCCTACGGGGCCCGTCCCTCGCTCAGGCTTTGGGGGGTTGTAGGCTTTCTCTGCCTGTCCACACTGCAGCTGCCGGCACACCACGTTGGCCTCCTGCATGTCCCACTGGTCATCCAGGACTCTGCCCCACGTCCCACGCTGGAAGATCTCCACTCGCCCGTCGCACCGGCTCCCTCCACCCACCAGCCGCAGGGACGCAAAGCTGGCCGAGCCTGAGGAGAGCAGAGATGCCACAGCCATTGGCGGCACAAGGGAGCATGGCACCCTTCAGGGAGGACGGCAAGGGGGAGTTTTCAAAAAAAACAGGGCAAGATTGAGCCTTGTGCTGACAAGAAGCAAGGGCAGAGCCCAGGCCCGCTCTGCAGCTCACACCCAGGTCTGCTGCTGCTGGGGGCACCCAGGCAGCTCCAGCATGGGTGGTGGGAGGAAGCTCTGCAGGGCTCTCTGTGGGGATGGGATGTGGTTGTCTGCAGCTAGAGGGATGGAGCAGAGCCCTGCAGCACTGTCCTGGGCTCATCCCACAGCAGAAAAACACAGGAGCCCAGGCCTGCCAGTGGCACCAGGGCCTAAGCCGCTGCCCTGGGGGCAGATGGCTGCCTCCATTCAGTCCCCTGCTCTCCCACAGCAGAGCAGTCACTCTGAGCAGGCAAAGCCCTCCAGAAGGCTCCTGAGGAAGCAAGGGTTTCTCCAGGGAGAAATTCAGCCTGGTACTGCCATGGGACCCCTGCTTTGGGTGGCCATGTCGCACACAAAGGGCAAATGGACTTAATGCAGCACTTTCCCAGCACTCACCTGAGCAAATGACAGCGGCGTTGCTCCCATGGGGGCACGGTGAGGCCCCCAGGGTGATCACTGGGCACTGTCCCAAGTGGGCTTCAGTCCCGTCACAGTGGAATGAGTCTCTCCAGACAGGGCCAGTCTCTCTCCCAAAATGTTCTCCTCCAGGAATGGACTCGGCAAACCCGCAGTTGAGTTGACGACAGAGAACGTGGGCACCCGAGAGATCCCAGCGGGAGGCACAGAGGGTCCCCCAGGTCCCCAGCACCTGGGCCTCCACCCTCCCTGCACACGCCGTGCTGCCGTTCACCAGCCTGAACCCTGTGTACTCTGGGGACAGAGAAGGAGGACTGAGGGTGGATTGGTGCTCCTGTACCCTCAGTAGCTGGCGCAGAGGCCAGGGGGACAGCATGCCTTTCTTCTCCTTCTGCACTATTTTCATGCTGCAGACAACCCATCACCCCTCCTGTCCTCACACCCAGCCCATCATGGTCCTTTGCTCTGTTCCCCAACCCCCGGCACAGCTCAGGTGTTCAACACCCCACCCTGAGTCCTTAGGTGTGCAGGTGACAATAGTGCTGTTCGCATAGGTGCAAGGCTGGTCCCTCGCAGACCCCCTGGGGCAGGAGGTGAGGAGGGATTCATTCCCCACACACTGCAGCTCTCCATCCCACATGGGACCCATCCTTTCTCCAAAGTGAGCTGCCCCAGCCACAGGCAGGGCCACACCGCACTGCAACTCCCTGCAGACCACGTCAGCAGCTTTGGGACCAAAGCTGGAATCACAGACAGTTTTCCACTGGTCCCCATCATGGATCTCCACACGTCCTGAGCAGTGGCTCTTCCCTTCCACCAGCCGGACAAATCCTGGAAAAAAAAGAAAACAACTGAGAGCTCTCTGGCAGTTCCCACATCACCTCCAAGCAGGCTGTGACCAAATGGCCCATTGCACATCCCAGGGGAAGCTGTTGGGGGAGTGTTGGAGACACAAACACATCCAGGCCCCCCTGCACCTCTTCTCTACACCATCACAGCACTCAAGGGTATGTGTCTATCCCAGACCCACAGCAGACCCTGACAACCACATTGCCACCTTTGGGACCAAAGCGTGAGTCACATGCAATTTTCCAAGGGTCACGGTCACAGCTCACTATACGTCCTTAGCAGGGGCTATTCCCTCTGACCAGCCAGCAAGATCACAGAGCAACCAAAGACCCCTGAAAGTTCCCACAGCCTTCTGACAGTCCCCTGACCATGTCCCACCTGATCTCCAAGGTGGCCAAAGGCAAAAAGCCCCACGACCACCCCAGCTGCTCTCAGGGGATGCTGATGGCACAAACAAAGCAGGACCCACCTGCCGCTCCTCAGAAATAAGCCCAGCACATGTGAGCTTGCTTCTGTCCCAAACCCACTGCCACAGGCACTGCTCAGACAATCTGCTGCTGCCCCACAGACCTTGGGCTGCCTGGCACTGGTCCCTGGGCACTGCAGCACCCAGAGCTCTTGGGGTCCAGGGAAATGAGCCCAGACACTCTTGGCTGCTGCAGCTCTCTCTGCCCCACTGAGCTCAGGGCCAGGCATGAGGAACCTCTTGGTGCCACCAGAAACAGGCCGTGCTCCCAGGGGGGTCTTGGGCGGTTGGGGCACTGCTGGGAGATGGGACATGTCACAGGGCACAAGCATAGTGAGGCTGTACCTGTGGTTGGCATCTGTGGCAGCCCCCTGCTACGGCACCTGCCCAGGCAAAAGGTCCTCAGTCCTGGCCAGAGCGCACTGCTGGATGCTCATGTCCCTGGCCAACAGCCGGGCAGAGGGCAGGAGAGTGGACAGAAGAGCAGCCCTGGGCTTACACAAGCTCCCAGTGCAAGGGCAGGCACAGAGGAGAGCCAGTCAATGCTGGCAAATCCAGAAGTGCAAGGCGGCCAGGGGCTGGGACAGACATAAGAGGCTGGGCAGCAGGTCAGCGCTCCTGGATGCGACCGTGTCCCCACGGGCAGGCTCTCATGGGGTGACCCTGGGGATGAATGAGGTGCCACATGACACCTTGCTCCACAGACCAGGCCAAGCGCTCCTCCTCTCCGAGCAACCCCTTTGCTTCAGCCAAGGGACTTGTGCCTGCCAGGGAGCACAACCCCAAAGCAGCTACCATCCCATGCCCTTCCCCGGTGCTGTGGGTGGCCATGTGAGTCCCTCTTGGTGCCTCTGGCATGGGGGGACCTGGCCCTTGGCACGGCCAGGCAGGTCCTGGGTGAATACAAGGAGAAAGATGGGAATCAACAGACAATGCAGGGCAGGGTGGGGGATTCATCTGAGCCAGCTCAGAGGCCAGGCAGAGTATGGGCACCTTAGGTTAGGCTCCCTCTGGGCTTTTCCCAGGGACTGGGAACACCAGCAATGACAGCCTCAGCTCGGCAGTGCGACTGGCCACATTGGGCGATGCTCTGGTGCCCACTTGTTGCTCCCTGAGGGCACAGCCAGGTCTCTATTCCATCCCAGCCCCAGAGGTGAGGAATAGGCTGTCCCCTTACCTGAACACATCACTCCAGCGTCACCATCATGAAGGCAATCATTTTCACCCCATCCTCTGTGTGGGCAGTCAGAGAGGGCAGATTCGGTGCCATTACAGCCAACATCATCCATCCAAATGGGGCCAGATCCTGGCCCAAAGTGTCCATACTGAGGGGCTCCAACAGCAGACCCACAGTCCAGCTGCTTACAAACCACTGCTGCATCGTTCATGTCCCAGTAGTGACCACACACTGTCCCCCACTGGCCCCCATGTTTCACCTCCACTCTCCCAGCACAGTGCCTGCTGCCATTCACCAGCCTCACCTCCACAGCACCTTCAAACACTGACACAGGACCAGTCAGGACAGCACTCAGCCCCAGCACTGTGGGTCTGAGGGAACCCCTGCCCGGGTGGAGTCAGAGGTGCCAGGGTGGGAGCCCACTCCCCTCCAGGATGTCCCTGGGGCACTGCAGGGGCCCCTTCTATCCCCACGGGCTGCGCAAGCCTGAGGATGCCCAGCTCCACTCCTGCTGGGTCATTTGTGGCCCCACAGACTTTGGCACCTCCTTCCACCACAACGGCCCCCTGCAACCTACCCTTGGCCCACACCCACCCAGGGCACTCATCCCTCCCCAGACAGCACCCTGAGAAGAGACCTGCCCCCACCCGGGCTCCCCCAGGCACACACTGCTGCTTCTCCCCAGGGCCCTGAGATCCCCTGCACCACAGCCTGCCCTGGGCATCTCTCAGCTCATCCTCCACCCTCAGCCCTTTACGTGTCCCCTCTGGTGCAACAGGATGATCCCAGTGAGCCCTCCCAACCCATGCCCCCTCCTTGTCCTTGGGCATCAGCCCAGCCCTGCCCTTGTCTAGGATCCCCCAGGAAGGTCATCTCTCTGCCAGCCTGTGGGAACAGACACCCCAGGTCCCTTGTCTCCACAAGCACAACCTGCCCCCCTAAGGCTGGAGCTACCCCAGTGCTCAACACCCCACCCTGAGTCCTTACATGTGCAGGTGACAACAGCGCTGTTTGTGTGGGTGCAGGGCTGGTCCCTGGGGGACTCCCTGGGGCAGGCGGCGAGGAGGGATTCATTCCCCACACACTGCAGCTCTCCATCCTACATGGGACTCATCCCTTCTCCAAAGTGAGCTGCCCCGGCCACAGGCAGGGGCACACCGCACTGCAACTCCCTGCAGACCACGTCGGCAGCTTTGGGACCAAAGTGTGAGTCACAGACAGTTTTCCACTGGTCCCCGTCATGGATCTCCACCCATCCTGAGCAGCGGCTCTTCCCTTCCACCAGCCAGACAAATCCTGGAAAAAAACTAAAATAACTGGGAGTTCCCAGAGCCCTCTGGCAGATACATGACCACATCCTGCATCACCTCCAAGCAAGCTGTGACCAAATGGCCCATTGCACATCCCAGGGGAAGCTGTTGGGGGAGTGTTGGTGACACAAACACATCCAGGCCCCCCTGCACCCCTTCTCTACACCATCGCAGTACTAGAGGTTATGTGTCTGTTGCAGCACCAGGCACTGCTCAGACAACCTGCTGCTGCACAAGGCACCCTGTGCTGCCTGGCATGGTCCCCCCAGCACTGCAGTGGTGCGAGCAGTTTGGGTCCAGGAGAACTGGCCTAGATGATAATGACTGCTGCAGCCTGCTCAGCGCCTGCAGAGTTTGGGATCAGGCAGGACCATCACCTTGATGCAGCCAGAAATGCACCCCTCTCCCAGGGGAGTTCTGGGGCATTGGGAGGTTCCTGTTAGGGGCAGATGTCACGGAGCACAGCAATGGTGTGGCTGTTACCATGGCTGGTGCCTGTCCAGACCCCTCCGATGCCTGCTCAGATAGGGTGTCCTCAGCCAGGCACACAGTGCTCTGCCCAGAGGTGCACAGGTCCCAAGCCAACAGCCAGGCAGAGGGACAGGAGACCCGCATGCCCCCCTGGGCTCATGCTGGCTCAGAGGGTAACAGCAGGCACAGGTGAGAGTCAGTAAATGATGCCAAAGCCTCTGTTTCTTGGGGCAGTGTGGGGAACCATGGGCAGGCAGGAGAGGCTGGGCAGCAGGTCAGCGCTGCCTGCATGGGGCCATGGCCCTGTGGGGCTGTCACAGCCCCAGTGACCTCCCAGTATGAGCCTGGGCATGCCGTGATGCAGAAGGGAGCAGCCAGAGTCAAGCAGCTGCCAAACTCCTAAGTCTCGCAGTGCTGGACCACACAGCTGAGCCCCAGGGACAGGCAGCGAAGGGCTGTGCGCCACCCTGCTCCTCTCCCAGGGCCCAGCACTCATGCTCTCCAAAAAGCCCTTTTGATTCAGTTGAGGTACTCATGCCTGTCAAGGGGAATGACCTGGGGGACCAGCCATCTCATGCCGTTCCTCCAAGGTGTGGAGTGCCAAGCAAGTCCCCCCTGGTTTCTCCAGCTCAGGGACCCTCAGCACTGTTAGCTGGGAACTGGCAGAATGGGTGGAGACCAGTGGAGATCAGCGGACACCCCAGGGCAGGGATGGAAGATTCATCTGCAGCCCAAGACACTGACTGAAGAGGGGCTGAGACACTGTGGCAGGGTCAGTTCACCCTGCGGTAGGCTCCCTCTGGGCTTTTCCCAGGGACTGGGAACACCAGCAACGACAGTCCCAGCTTGGCAGTGTGACCAGCCACATTGGGCAGTGCTCCACTGCCTACCTGTTTCTCCCTGAGGGCACACCCAAGGTCCCTTCCCCCATCACATTGGCAAAGGGGAGGAACAAGCTGTCCCCTTACCTGAACACATCGCTCCAGCGTCCCACCTATGATCACAGTCATGTTTACCCCATCCTCTGTGCGGGCAGTCAGACAGGGCAGATTCAGTGCCATTACAGCCAACATCATCCATCCAAATGGGGCCAGATCCTGGCCCAAAGTGTCCATACTGAGGGGCTCCAACAGCAGACCCACAGTCCAGCTGCTTGCAAACCACTGCCGCATCGTTCATGCTCCAGTAGTCACCACACACTGTCCCCCACTGGCCCCCATGTTTCACCTCCACTCTCCCAGCACAGTGCCTGCTGCCGTTCACCAGCCTCACCTCCACAGCACCTTCAAACACAAACATGGGACCAGTCAGGCACAGCACCAAACCCCAGCACTGTGGGTCTGGGGGAAGTCCCTGCTCAGGCCATGTCAGAGGTACCAGGGTGGGAGCTCTCTCCCCTCCAGGCTGTCCCCAGTGCAGTGTGGGGGTCCCTTCTATCCCCATGGGCTGCGCAAGGCTGGAGGTGTGCAGTTCTGGCCCTGCTGGGTCATTTGCCATCCCACCGCACAAGGCACCTTTTCCCACCCCAACGGCCACCTGCCCCCTGCCCACACACACCTGCACACTGTGCCCACCCCTGCACAGGGCACCCTCTTTCCCTGAGCCCAGCACCCCCTGGACAGCCTCGTGTACCCAGGCCTGCAGCTTCCCATGCAAATCGCCTGCCCTGGCACCATCCATACCCACCCCCACCCCCAGGGCTTTCTGTGCTCCCACCAAGACGATTCCGATGATCCCCCCACCCACATCCCCTCCTCACCCCTGGTGTCAGCCCGGCCTCTGCACTGGGCCAGGCCTCCCAGGAAGGATGTCTCTCTACGCAGATGCCCCCGTCCCCTTCTCTCTGCGGGGCACAAACTGCCCTCATGGGGTCAGGGCTCCCCTGGAACAAGGGGGCAGTCAGCAGCACACAAACCCTCCGCGGTACCCCAGAGGCTGGCAGTGCCCTGGGGATCTCTGCGTGCTGCCGTCACCAGCTAGGCCACCACTGCCTCCAGAGGCACAGTGCTGGGCATCAGGGGGTCCCAAAAGGGTACCCCAGGACAGGCTGTCTATGAGTACAGCCAGGCACAGGCTGCCTTCAACACCGGAGCCCTGGAAAAGGAGGTACTCTCCCACCCAGACAGGCAGGCACAGGGTCCATGGACTTGAGCACCTTCTGACCCTCATCTCAGTAGCACCTGCAAAGCAACCCCATTCCCAGACTGATCCCGATGACCATGCGGGTACCTGCTGGCCCTGGGCTGTGGGACAATGGAACTGGCACTTACCTCTGCACAGCTGTACCCAGAGGAGCAGCCACAGCATCTGAGGGGACAGGAGTCCCTCTGTGCCCATCCAGAGCCTCCTGCCCTGCCAGCACATCCCTGCCATGCCACACTCCCTGCCACAGCTCCTGGGGACTCATGGGGACAGTGACGACGGGAGGGCAATATATCTCTGCAGATCCCAGCCCAGCTACAGGACGAGCCAATCAAAGCAGCAGGACCTTTTTAGACATTATCGGGAGCTATCTCCCCTCCGACACAGCCCAACCCTCCAATGAACTTCTCCAGTGCCATTCATGACCATATATGAGAGACGGCTCTGCTGCAGGTGTCACGTCACTGTGGTGGGGGGCCGTCACAGGACAGGGCCGGTTGTGGGGGGGAGAAATGGGTTTTTCACCCCTTGAACCCTGCTGTGTTGACCAGGAGCACTGAGCATCTCCTATGCCAGGCACATCCAAGAGCCCAAGGTGAGAGTGTCCAGCCGCCCCCATGCCATGGGAACCATAGGGCTGGGACTGCACCGGAGGCTGTGTCAGGAAGGGAAGGAAGGAGCCCCTGACCCTGCTACAGACCCCGCTGTGCTGGGAGCAGCAGCTGGGAAAGGGCCTTAGCCCAGGCCAGGGCCCCATCCCAGGAATGCTGGCTCACCCATCCTTCCCTGGAGAGCCCTGTGGAAGGTCCTTCATGTCCCTGCCCTGCCAGCAGCCCACAGCCCAGAGGCTCAGACATGTCCCTGACTCTCAGCCTGTCACCAAGGGGCCGTTATTCCCCACAGGCAGATCAGGAGCTCCAGCCTGCAGGTGCACAAACCACAGCCCCCGTGGCCTCGCAGCGCTCCCTGCGCTCTCCCCGCAGCACCTGGGCAGGAAGTCTGTGGTTTCCTCCTGGCACCCTGCCCAGGCACATCCCGGCGGTGCCCCAGAGCCACCCCCACCCCGACTGCTCCAGCCAGGGCTGCAGGGGCTGCTCCTTCGGCCTTGCAGACACGGGGCCAGGCAGCTCCCATCCCCCATGATGCCCTTGGGACAGCACACGGCCGCTCTGCACCGAGCCCCACAGCCATGGGGTGCCATTGGTGATGTGACCACTGCCACCCTCCTACTGCCACCTCTGTGTGCTTATGGGTTATACTGACGGTGACCTCACACCCTCCTACTGCCAATACTGCGTGCGCATGAATTATACTGTCACACACGTCTGCGGTGTATGGACTTCTGATGATGATGGTTCTTTCAAAAAGTCGTATTTGGGCGTGGTCTAAATATTATTTTGGTGACATCAGAAGCACCTACATGAGCTATGTGCCAGCCCCTGGCCTATCTGCTGCTCAGCCACAGATGATGTCATAGCATCTACCTCTGATATTGGCCTGCTCCTGGCCTATCGGCTACTCAGGCACCCATGACCTCACAAGTACATGTACACCTATCTGCCATGTACTCGCTGTTGGGGTACTCAGCCTCTGGTGACCTCACAGGCACCTATAAGGGCTATGCACCTGGTCCTGGCCTATCAGCTATTCAGCCAAGAGTGACATCACAAGTACATACCCAAGCCATGTGTCTCCTTCTGGCCTATCAGCTACTCAGGCACCAGTGACCTGACCACCACATATCCACCTACTTGCTATCCACTCGCCTATGAGATACAAAGGCACAAGTGACCTCACAAGCTCCGACACAAGCCACGTGCATGCTTTTGGCCTATCAGCTACTCGGGCATCAGTAATCTCACAACCACTTACACAAGCCATGTGCCAGCTCTCAGCCTATCATCTACTCAAGCACATACCAACCTATTTGCTATGTGCTGACATGGCGGGGTGACCTCATGTGGCAGCCCCCACCCACTCACTTGCTTACTCCCCATCAGTGGGATGGAGGAGGGAACTGGAAGGGCAAAAGCGAGAAAACAAATCTCATGAGTCGAGATAAAGACAGTTTAATAAGTGGAGGAGTAAGCATTCACAGCAGGAGATCGATGCCTGGCCAGTCTCTGAGCAAAGGATACTTTGGAGAACACACCCTCCTCCCCAGTTTTATTGCTGACCATGACATCATATAGCATGGAATATCGATTTGGTCAGCTGGGGTCAGCTATCCTGGCTTTGTCCCCCCCCAGCCTCTTGCCACAGCCAGCCTCCTTGCTGTCAGGGCAGAGCGAGAAACAGAGAAAGCCTTGACACTGTGCAAGCACTGCTCAGCAATAGCTACAATGTCGGCGTGCTGTCAAAGCTGTTTTGGCCACCAAAGCAAAGCACAGCACCATAGGGGCTGCTAAGAAGAAAATCAATTTCATCCCAGCCAGACCCAGTACAATCTCTACCCCTTATTCCATACCATGTGCATCCTGCACAGGTCCTACAGTATTCAATACATTTCCATCCACCACCACCACTCCCTTCCCCATCCTTTCACATGACATAGACACAGCATACTGGGTTTGGCTGGTGTGGCTCAGGGGGACCTGGACAAGTCCCAGCGCACTCCTGACTTCTCCCCTCACTCACTCAGTCAGAGCTTTTTGAAACATTCAATCAGGTTATCAACCTCAGGGCAAGGAATCACATGTATCACCAGCCCGCACCCCACAGCAGTCTTACAGGTAGCTGTGAGATCCCCCACAACCCTGGGGAAAGAGAGTTCCCCACCAGCACCCTTCCCCTCTCTTTGGCACCTCAAAATCCAGTTTGCTGTTCATGGGCTCATTGGCTAGTTCCTCTTGTTCACATGGTCTTTGCTCAGATCCTCTGTGGGTCTTTTCCATATGGTCCCCATGCACATACTCTTCTGAAGCTGGCATTTTGTCCTGGTTTTTCATGTTTGCAGACAGTGTTGCCTGTGTCTTGCAGCAGAGAAAAAAGCTGAGAGCCTTCCCCAGTTCACCCTGCATGGCCATCCTGCTGGGCTGGGATGCGGGAGCCTCCTAGGCTGGTTCACAGCATTGGGCTCTTCTTTGTATGCTGACAGGATTTGGGCCAAGGGCCCCTTGGTGGCCATCGCCCTCAGGCATGTTCCAGCTTGTCTGTGTCCTCCCCACCCTCTTGAGGTTCCCCCCACCCCAGACATGTCTGGGCTGCTTCTGCAGCCTGGTAAAGTGGGGGACCTCGACCCACCCTTGTCCTTTGCTTTCTATTCACATTTAAACTCTGATTATTCATTCCAGTAGCTCTTATTAAAGAAGGTTTTATCCATTTGATACCTATGTTGTAATGGCTATATAGATTCAATTTCTCTACCTTTATAAATGTTTACATATATATATATATAAAGGCATACACATGTCTATGTTTATAGAAGTATATGTATTTAAAATATTGTATCTAATCATAAATAAATAAAAATATAGTTATACTTATTTGTACACTCAGTTTTAGATATCTTTCTAAAAATGTTTCTATTGTACATCAATCTGCATATTTTTCTATCCGAGCACTTCCTTGTCCAAAGGAGGCAGGCAGCCAATCAAAGGGCTGCATGGGAACACATGGGTCTGACGGTGTCAAAGAAATGGCTGCCAGCCAACCACAGTGCAGTATGAGAACCTGTGGGGAATGAGGCTGTCACAAGTGGCGGCCTCCCTGTACGTAATGACAGGGGGCTTCCCTTGCTGACTGCTTCTGGGCGCAGTGGGAGGGGAGGCTCCTCTTGCCAGCCAATCACAGGATTTCCTGAGAAGACGTGGGTTTGATGCTCTCAAGCAATTACTGTCAGCCAACCACAGAGCAGTGTGATGTTTAAGATCATGGCAGCTCACTGTCGTCAAATGGTGGCACCACGTCATAAAATGGCACCACCACCGCCCAGATGGCAGACCAAACAAAATGGTGGCCTAAACAAAATGGCAGCCCCGGTGTATGCAGGGGAAGGGCCTTCTGGGTCAGATGTACTTCTGGGTCAACCAGAAGGGGGTGACTGCTCTTTCCAACCAATCACAACCAAGCACGTGACCAGTAGAGGGGAGTGCCTTCCGGGGCAAATGGCCCCTGAGGCTGCTGGGAAGGGGCGGGACTTCTGCTGGCAGCTGGTGGGCGGGGCATGGCGCATGTCTGCCCTCTGGTGGCGGTGGTGCCTGTGCTCCTGGCGTGTTCCAGGGCCGTGACCCAAATGAGCACAAGGAAGGCTCGTGGTGAGGTAAAAATCCTCCTTTGAACCGCTGTCAGAGAACGGGTCACTGCGGTGTCAGAGCTTCAGTGTCTGTGCCTGACGTGAGAACTTTCCCGCCTCCCTGTGCTTCCAGGCTGCAGAACCCTTCTCCAAAAAACCGCTGCGGGACCCTCCTGGGTCTCGTGGGAAAATGTGCACGACTGTGCCGAGGATCCCCTGGGAGCAGGGACAGCACAAAGCCTTATCCGCGTGCCTCCTCCCCTGGACGTGGTCTCCCTCTTTATCAGCACCTGAAGCCCCCCTCCATCTCCTCCCCATCCCTGGGTCTGGTGATGGCAGCCCTGTACTCAGTGGTGCCTCCAGCAGTGACCCCCCTCACCTACAGCATGAGGAACCAGGAGCTCAAGGGTGGAATTAGGATTACATGAAAGTTTCTGCAATAGTGATCAACTCTGCGTCTCTCCCCGCAAATGACTCCCAGGATATCCCATCCAAAAGTGGTGCTTTGGTGTATTGTCATTATTGTTACCAATACCCTTATCATTACCTTTGCCATTATTGTTACTTGTGGTTGTAATGTTCCTAGAGAAATGTTTGGATTTGTCTCACTTCTCCAGAGGCATGAACCTGCTCTGTCTCACCTGGAGCCTGGGTAAAAGTGTGTCTAACACCGGGGCGGAGCTGACTCCCCCATAGCCTCTCTGTAATAAAACGGGATCTCCCCCATGCCGTGGGGAGATGAGCAGCCGCCATCCCCATCCAGCTGGAGCTGCTCCACACCCAGAGCAGCAAGGCCAGTGTGGAGTCACCCTGTGACCCCAGGCACCACAGCCAAATCACTCTGCAGAGCAGCATCACCAGCTCGGGGCCCTGCAGGGGTGGGGGGGTGGGGGGGTGAGGAACTGCCAGGTAGATGAGAGGAGGGCTAGGGAGAGCTCAGAACAGAGGTGACCTGGGCTGGAAATTGCCTCAGAGACAAAAACACCAGCTGTCCTGGTTTCAGCTAGGAAAGAGTTAAATTTTTTCCTAGTAGCTGGTATAGTGCTGCGTTTTGGATTTAGTATGAGAGTAATGTTGATAACAGACTGATGTTTTAGTTGTTGCTAAGTACTGTTGCTAAATTGTTGCTAAGTCCCTGCATCCTCCTTCTTGCTGCGCTTCAAGACAAGACATTTGCTGTCTTCCAGTCATCAGGAACCTCACCAAATCCCCTTGACCTTTCAAACATGATTTCAAGTGGCCTTACAAGGACATCAGCCATCTTCCTCAGCACTCATGAGTGCATCCCCTCAGGTCCCACGCACTTATGCACGTGCGGTTTGTTTCAATGTTCCCTAACCTGAGACTCCTGCACCAAGGGTAAGTCTTCCTTGCTCCTTGCCTCTGGTCTTGGGGGCCTGGGATTCCTGAAGGGTGGTCTTACCAGTAAACGCAGAGAGGAAGAAGGCGTGGAGTACCTTGGCCTCTTCTGTGTTCTCTGTCACCAGGGTCCCACACCATCTAGCAGCAGGCCCACATTTTCCCAAGCCTTCCTTTTGCTGCTGGCATCATTGTTAAATCCTTTCTTGATGCCCTTCATGTCCAGATGGAATTACCAGATTGAGATTGAGATGGGCTTTGGCTTTCCTAACACCCTCTCTGAATGCTCGGGAGGTTCTTGGTGCCCTCCAGAAACCTCCTGAGTGTCTTGTGCCCTGCTGTGCTGCCCCTCCGGCAGATGTCCAGCTGGGTAATGTCTGCCACGAGGACCAGGGCCTGCAAATGAGAAGCTGCTTCTGCTTGTCAGAAGAAGGCCTCATCTGTTGCTTCTTCCTAATACAGTTGGTCCACAGCAGACACCAACTACAACATTACCCGTGCTAATGTTGCTCTGCCCACTAATCCTGATCCATCGGCTCTCATCTGGCTCCTCACCTGTCACTAGCAGAGCTCCATGCTTTCCTTCTGCTCGCCCACAGACAGGGCACCTTCCCCTCCTCACTGATCTGCCCCATCCTTCCTAAAGAGGCAGCTTCCATCCATGGCCACGCTCCAGTGGTGTGAGCTATCTGACCAGGTTCTGATACCCAGCTGAGATTACTGCTCAAGAACTGCCCACAGACTCCTAATTCCTCCTGTTTGCTCCCCAAGCCGGCTGCATTCCTGTGCACGCCCATCAGAGGTGTGCCCAGCCATGCTGATTCCCTGCTGAGACCGAGGGCTACTTGACAGGTGCCCACAAACCGCCCTGGTTGTACCCTTTGCTTCACCTCCAACTTTCTTATTCCCTGTTTCCCTTCTCCCAGGTTCTTCCCTTTGGTCATCCTCAATCCCTCTCATTCAAGAAGCCCACCTCTGATTTCCCGCTGGCCCTGGCTTTGCTTGCCTGTTGCCCTCCTTTGGTGTTTCTGGGCTGGCAGCATTGGGAATTCTTACTTTGGTCAGCAAGGCCGTTGAACTACTACCTCCTTTTATTATCCATCATGGCCTTCAATTCCTCATGCTGTCATCTTGTTAGAGGCACCACAGGACAGGGTGAGCCACCTACACGCACACATGAACAGCTGACACAAGGAAGATTCAGTTCATGGGGACCCTGGGAAACTCTGGGATTTGGCCAACAGAAAGCTCATCAAGTTTGACAAGGAGAAGTGGCCAGTCCTGCACCCAGGGCAGAATAACCCCATGTATCAGGGCAAGCTTGGAGATGACCAGCTGAGGGGTGACCCTGAGGAGAAGGCCGTGGTCGCTACAAGGGATGCAATAGGAGCCAGTGGAGCATGCTGACCATGAATAAGGCCAGCTGCAGACGGGGCTGAATTAGGATGAGGGTGACCACCCAGACAAGGGGAGTTACCTTGACTCAGTGCTGTCGTGGCCACATCTGAAGTAATCTGTCCTGGTGTGGGGCTCCATGTTCTGCAGGAGTGAGGAGGAACTGGAGAAGGTCCAGAGGTGGCCTGCCAAGCGGGGGTGAAGGGGCTGAATCACGTGGCTTGTGTGGAGAGACCGAGGGACCTGGGCTGCTTTCGCCTCATGGCATAGAGGCCAAGGGCACGGTTGTAGTAGCCTGCAATCGCTTGAAAGGTGGTTTCAGGGAGGATGAAGATTTCTTTTGTAGAGGAAACAGCATGAGAAACGAAAAGCTTTGGAATCTGAGCCTGGGCATGAGGAAGATGAAATGTTACTTGAAGGGTGGTGGCGTGGTGCAACCGGTCACTGGTGGTGGTGGTGTTTGTCTGTGATCAGCCCGTGGCTTTCTGTTTCAGAGAGAGATACTGGTACAGGCAGGGACATGGGAGGATGAGAGCAAGGTGGGGAAGTGGATCGTGTGTCTACAGCCTGCAGGGAAACAGGCACAGGCATGGGACAGCGTAGGACATCCTGGGCTGGAGATGGCCAATGACAATAGACATACAAGAACTGTTTTTGACGGAGAGATAGGAAGGGATAGATATAAATGCAAGGAAGGAGCTGATTAAAGAGTGAATTTGACTTCTGAAAGATGGGGCAAGTTTCTAAGTCCCTGAAGCTCAAAGCATCAAGGAGATAATTGGGAGGCATCTGAATGAACAAAAAGCAGGGGGAGGGGGGAGTCTGGAGAGCAATGGGAAGGGCAAATGTCCTGATACCTCTGCTGAGCAGATGCCTTTAGACATGGTCATTTAACCAAGAGAGGTGAGAAGACCTGAAAGATAAGGGAGATTGAATAGGCAGCGTAATATAACAGATAGAGCAGCCATAATGCAAGTACAGGAGATCAATATTTTTTCTCCTATGATTAATGCACTCCCTGCAAATTCCCATTCTGGCATGATGGGAAAACCCTGCCGTTATATTAAAAGTACTCAATTGCTTCAGCTGGTGAAAATGGGCTCCTATTTTTTTCTCAGTGTTGCAGATTTCTTCACCTTCCAGGCAGACCTTGTTTGTCTGACCATAAAACATCCAGGGCGGCGTTTAGAGGCCTCGGTGTACCTGAGGTGTTTGCCTGGGGCTGGCAGCTATCAGGCAGGACGTGTGGGAGAGCAAAGCCCCTCGGGATCTGCAGGCAGAGGCTGGGCAGGGGGTTCCCAGGGCGTCTGTACTGGCAGGAGGTGTCTGTGTCCCTGTAGCTGAAGGCATTTGGGTCCTACATCCAACCACAATAAAATGTAAAAGCTGAAAAGTGTTTTCAAACATTTTCTTTGCTTTGCAGCTTTGTGTTTAATTCTTTGTTTTATGTTTATTGATATTTTCTAAACATTTTTTTTTTTTCAAGCTAGCAGCATTTAAAAAAAAGGTCATTTTGTGTCTTGCCCAGAGCCCCGTACCCCCAAGACAGTTCTTGCCCAGGACTGTCAGCGATACCCCTCAGTCTTTGCCGAGAGAGAGTCACACTGGGGTATCGACCTCTTTTCGCTGGCTGAGATGTTAGTTTAGGTGGTCACATACAGCACAGGAAGATTCTTGCCCCATAAACATTTGCTCTGTGGTTATCAGAGAAGGGGCCTGACACCATAGGATCAGTTCAAGTTGGAGGGGACCTCGGGAGTTCTGCAGTCCAACCTGCCAGAAAGAAAAGGGTCAGACCAGGTTGTTCATGGCTTGAACCGGTCTGAGTTTGGAAACCTCCAAGGACGGAGTCTGCACAGCATCTCTGGGTGACCTGCTCCAACGCTTGGCTCAGCTCACACTGAAACAGACTTTCCTTATCTCCAGGCTTAATCTCTCCTCTTTCACCTTCCACCCCCTGTCTCTTGTCCTCCCGCCATGCTGCATGGTGAAAAGCCTGTCTCTCTATTCTCCATCAAGTCCTTGTAGGTACTGGCAGGCCACAGTGAGGTCCTCTCAGCCTTCATTTCTCCAGGCTGGAGTAGCTCATCTCCCTCAGCCTCTTCTCAGGGGAAAGGTGCTCCAGTCCCTGACCATCTTGGAGGTCTGCTTCAAGCAGAGGGATTCAAGCACTGAGCCCAGCAGGAGGATGGAAATGGCCAAAGAGGACAATTCACCCATAAACTTGGGGTGTGCTGCCAGTGCTGGAAATGGCCAGGGAGAAAGGCTGGGGGGTTACAAATGCCCTGGGGCACCTGCCCCAACTCTCCATGGCACCAAAGGCACAGAGCAGCCTCCTCTCTCCTGTGTCTGCAAGTCTCAGCTCCCTTCCACGAGCCCTGGCTCTGCAGCACCAACCCCTGGTGCGAGTCCTCACCCTGCAAGGTCAGACACCTCAGCTAACTTCAGTGCGTTCCTCTCCTAAGCACTTTCCAGCCCAGCCCAGTCCCTCTCTGGCTCTCTCCATCACTTCCCACCCCCTACCCATCTCACCCCTGTCCAGCCCAGAAAAGCAGCCCATTCTGGGCTGACCCCATGGCAGTGCCCATTGATGGGTACTGCAGAGCTCTGCACACTCAACCCCACAGCCCCAGTCCCTCTGAAGGTCACAGTAGCTCCTGGGAGGTATCTCAGCCTCCCCATCAGCCCCAGGGCTGAGGGCCAGCCATGGCATGAGGAGATGGAAGCCAGTGGCTGCTCCTGTCTCCAAGACATCCTTATTGTCCACTGCCAGAAAGCCCCTGTGTGCCAGCCCCTCTCCCAGGAAAAGACTCCTGGCCCAGAGAACCCTCAGGCTGCTCCGGCTGCCCAAGCAATAGAAATCTTGTCTTCAAGGACAGCATAATCCAAGCACTGCCAGGGTTCATCTCAAAACTTAATTGAAACTCCAAAGGGAATCCAAGGGCATTAAGATGAGCTGTTGCTACTTCAGGAACAGCTAAGGAAGAGTCAGAAATACTGTCAGACCACTGCTAAATTTAGTAAGAGTAGGTGTAGATAGATCTGAGACACTCTACATTCTCTTTGCCTCCGCTACCACCAGCGAGGTCTCCCAGGCCTCGGTGCTTTGAGGCAGGACGCTGGAGGAGGGCAACCAGCAGTGGATGGCGTTCAAGCCAGGGGTTCCTTGAGCAAACTGCACCCTTACCAGTCCATGGGACTGGAGGGGCTGCATGCAAGGGTGCTGAGAGAGTGTTTTTCACCACTGGTTCATTGTAATTCGAGTAAGAAAGGCAGTCACACTCTGCGAGGTATCGTTTAACATGCTGTTCATAAGCACTAACACTATGAAGAGAGAATCATGCAGATAATCTTAGGTCCCTTTTAGATGGTGGGAACCCCAGGTGGTGTAGCATTGAACAGGCCTCTGACCCACACACAGGATGCCATGCAGACCCACGCATAGAAGCCATTCCGCTGTTTTGATCATTCAAGCTACTGGAGGCATTTATTACAAAAGAAGAACTCTTTCAATCATCTCTACAGTCTAACAGAAGCGATGTTCTCATGAGAACTCCTTGCTGTATTGTTAGATACAGGCAAGGCCACGCAGGAGGTGTAAGGGCAGTACTGAGTGGGAGCTGCCTGCAGGCTCCTCTGTGACAATGAGTTGCTGAAGTTGTCCTGCGGCCAAAGGCTCCGTTCTGCATGGCACAGGCGTGAAGGCCAGGCTGTACGTGCAGCGCAGCACAGCTTGCTGTCCAATGGTCTTCTGGTCAGGGTCACTGCTCAGGTTTCCCTGTTACAAGTCTGCACTCCACCCTGGTGCCACAGCTGAGCTGTGGAGGAGGAGGTGGATCAGAGCCAGGAGGAGGTGGATCAGAGGCCGGAGGAGCTGGAGCCCCGTGGCTTGTCACACAACTGTGACGGTTTTGGATGAAATGAGATGTGGTGGGACAGCTTGCTCACATGGGGTTCTGCAGTGGAGGAATACAGGCTCTGCTGGAGAGACTGGCAAGGAGGATGAGTATGGGGGATGCCCCCTGTGTTCTCTTCCTGTGGAGGAAGACAACCAGCAGTGGATGGGAATCAACTCAAGGGTTACTTGAGCAAACTCAAGCGTAAAGGAGATGGGTGTTTTGACCAGGTCCCTGAACACAAGTATTGGTATGCCATGACACCTGAGATTCCACTTTTGGGTCCAGAGGAGCATGATGTCCCTTGAGGTGTCCTGGAATATCTCCTGACCCAGGTGATGCTTTAGGCTGAGAAGAGAATCAAAACACCACCTCTGACCGCAGCAATTTCACCTTCAGTGCTGACATCCAGGGCAGGTGGAGGGACTTCAGACCTTCCAGGCATGCTGCTGAAGGATGAGGTCTTCAGAGATCCAAAAGGAAGATAATGGTGTTGTATCAGTGTCCATCTCATAAATCTTTGGCCTGCTTTGTGCTTTTCACCAGTTTGGGATCTGTCCCTTGACATTGTTTTGATAAAAAAATAAACTCCTTTCGCACACACTTGAAATAAGGATGAAAGAGAGCAGAAATGAATTAGGGGCAATATTGTCTAAGAGGTGTTACCATGAAATGATAACAGAGAGCTAGGAATGAGAGAAAAACCACTGTTCTTAAAAACTTCATGCCAAGGGCTAAATTCTGTTAAGTTATAGCTGTCCTGTCAAGTAAGAATGAAGGAGAGGAATAAAAGTAAAGAAATTAAGTATATCATCATCAAGAAGGAGAAAAGAAATTTTAGAGCATGGTACTGTTACTGTTTTTAGTGAAAACAGAAGTAAGTCCATAATGTAGCCGCTAAGCCCCCAGCCAGCTGCTCACTTGCTCCCCTCTCCTGAGGGATGTCCTGGTTTCAGCTGGGATAGCGTTAATTTTCTTCCTAGTAGCTGGTACAGTGCTGTGTTTTGGATTTAGGATGAGAATAATGTTGATAACACACTGATGTTTTGGTTGTTACTGAGTAGTTTTTACACTAGTGAAGGACTTTTCAGCTTCCCATGCTCTGCCAGGTGCACAAGAAGCTGGGAGGGAGCACAGCCAGGACAGCTGACCCAGACTGGCCCAAGGGCTATTCCATACCATGTGACGTCATGCTCAGTATAGAAACTGGAGGGAGTTGTCTGGGGGGCAACGATCGTTGCTCAGGGCATCGGTCGGTGGGTGGTAAGCAATTGTATAGTGTATCACTTCCTTTGTTTATTATTATTGTATTGTTATTATGATATTATTATTGCTACTAATACTACTATTCTATTTTCTTTTCCCTCAACTATTAAACTGTTCTTATCTCAACCCACGAGTTTTCTCCCTTTTACCCTTCCAAGTCTCTGCCCCATCCCCCCAAGGTGGGGCGAGTGAGCGAGCAGCTGTGTGGTACCTGACAGTACTTTGTGGTGCTTAAACAAGGGGATCAAAGGGTTCAAGACAATGACAGACATGCTTTGAATGTGCTAGACTGAATCGGAAGGTGTTATTGGTTTTAGCTATTGCTTGGCAGGCTCTTGTCCTTGCAATAGGCCTTGCTTCCCTTCCTGTATATTACAGTCTCGTGCTCGTTAGTGGCTACTTTTCGCTTTCACTATTCCTTCTTTGGCATCCTTTTACCTCTTCCTTCTTCATCCTGTTGCCTCCCGTTGCCCCACGATGCTTTCTCCTGCTCTTCCTCCACACCCTCCTGCAGCCTCCTCTTCCCTCCTCTTCCTCCTGCCTTTTCCTACTCATCCCCCTATACTTCCTCCTCTTTTCTCCTCTTTTAGCCTGCTCTCTTTTCCTCCTCCTCCTCCTCTTGCCTCCCATTCCCTCCTATTGCCTTGTCGTGGTTTCACCCCTGCTAGCAACTAAGGACCACAGAGTCGCTCACACACTCCCCCCGCAGTGGAATGGGGGAGAGAATCGGAAGGGTAAAAGGGAGAAAACTCGTGCGTTGAGATAAGAACAGTTTAATAATTGAAGAAGAATAAAATAGAACTGTTAAATAGGTAAAGCAAAAGCTGCGCACGCAGACAAAGGAGAAAAAGGAATTCATTCACTACTTCCCATCAGCAGGCAGGTCTTCAGAGGCATCCCCAGGAAAGCAGGGCTCCATCAAGCAAAACAGTTACTTGGGAAGACAAATGCCATCATGCCGAACAACCCCCCTTTCCTTCTTCTTCCCCCAGTTTCTATACTGAGCAGGACGTCATGTGGAATGGAATAGCCCATGGGTCAGGCTGGGTCAGCTGTCCTGGCTGTGCTCCCTCCCAGTTTCTTGTGCACCTGGCAGAGCATGGGAAGATGAAAATTCCTTGACCAGTGTGAGCACTACTGAGCAACTATTTAGCAACAGCATAGCACTACTTAGCAAGAAACAAAACATCAGTCTATCAACATAATTCTCACCCTAAACCCAAAACACAGCACTGCACCAGCTACTAGGAAGAAACTTAACTCTATCCAAGCTGAAACCAGGAAACACCTCGTCCTCCACTTGCATCTTCTTTACTCCACTTGCCACCACTTCCCTCCTCCTTTGTCTTTTTCTTGCCTCCTCTTCCCTACTCCTTCTTTTGCCTTGTATCCTACTCTAAACTCCTCTTGGCTCCCGTTGCCTCCTCTTGCCTCCTTCTTCTCTCTCTCCTACTCCTCATCTCCCTTCTTGTTGCTCTCTATGGCCTCCTCCTATTCCTACTCCTGTTAGTACCCGTTGCCTCATGAAGATGATTTCCTTCTCTTCCTCCACAGCCTCCTGCAGCCTCCTCTTCCCTCCTCTTCCCTCCTAGGGGCTACTTCTCCTCTTCCTCTTGCCTTTTCCTACTCAGCCTCCCTTTCCTCTTCCTCCTCTGGGCTCCTCTTTTAGCCTGCTCTCTTCTCCTCCTCCTCCGCCGCCTCCTCCTCCTCCTCCTCGTGCCTCCCATCGCCTCCTATTGCCTCCTATTGCCTCCTCCTCCTCGCGCCTCTTCGGCCCTCCTCTTGCCTCCTCCTTTGGCGCTTTTGCCTGCCTCCTCCTTCTTTTGCCTTCTGCCCTGCTCTGACCTCCTCTTGCCTCCTCTTTTGCCCTCCTCCTGCTCTCCACCATTGCCTCCTCCTCCTTCTCCTATTGCCTCCTGCTACCTCAGCTCGCATCCTCGCCTCTCCTCCTTTTGCGCTTTGCCTTCCCTCCTCCTCCTTTACCTTCTGCCTCCTGCTCTCGCCTCCTCTTGCCTCTCCTTTTGCCCTCCTCCTCGCGCCTCCTCGCGCCTCTTGGGCCATCCTGCTGCCTCCTCCTCTTCCTCCTCCTGCAGCCTCACCTTGCCTCCTCTTGCCTCATGCTCCTCCTCCTCCTCTTTTCTTCACCTCCCATCCTTTTGCCTTCTCCTTTGCCTCCTTCTCTTCCTCTGCCTCCTATTCCTTCCTCTTTGCTCCTCTTGCCTTTTCCTCCTCCTGCTTTCTCCCATTGCCTCCTCTTCCATACTCCTCCTCCTCCTGCCTCCTAGGGCGCCTTCCTGCCTCTACCTCTTTGGCTCCCTCTTGCCTCCTCCTCCTTTACCTCCTCTCTCCTCCTCTGCCCTCCTCGCGCCCCTACTTTTGCCCTGCCCTCTTGCCTCCTCTTGCCTCCTCCTCCTCCTCCTCCTCTTGCCACCCTTGGCCTCCTGCTACCTCTGCCTCCTAAGACCCCTCTGCCTTCCTCTTCCCTCCTCTTGGCACGCTCTTCTTCTCCACCTCACACGCCTCCTCTCCTCAACTCTTCCCGCCTCTTGCCTCCTCTTGCCTCCACTTCCGCAGCCTCCTCTTCTTTCCTCTGCCTTCCTCCTCCTCCTCCTGATCCTCCTTTGCCTGCTTTCTCCTCACTCTTCCTCTCTACTCCTCTTCCTCTTGCCTCCTCTTACCTCCTCTAACTCCGTCCTTTAGACTCTTGCCTCCTCCTCCTCCTCTTCACTTCTCCTCCAGGAGGAAAGCGGAGGGAAGAGGAGAAGGAGGCAAGAGCAGGCAAGGAAAAGCAAGCGAAGGCAAGAGGAGGCACGAGGAGCAAGACGCCGTTGCCTTTTGCCTCCTGGTGCCTGCTCTTGCCTGCACTCGCCTCCTCCCTCCTCACCTTCTTTCCCGGGGCTCCCGTTGACTCCACCACCTCCTCCCTCCTTCTCCTACCGCTTCTCTTCCTCTTACATCTTCTTCCCTCCTCTTGCGCCTTACGGCGTCCTGTAGCCTCCTTCTCTTCTTCTGCCTTTTGCCTCAGCCTCCTTTCCCGCCGCGATCCTGCTCTCTCCTCCTCGCGCCTCCTCTTTTGCCTACTCCTCGCGCCTCCTCTTCCCTCCTCTGCCATCTGCTTGCCTCCTCCTCCTGCTTTTCTTCTTGCCTCTTCTTGTCTCCTCCTCCTTCACCTCCTCTCTCCGCCTCTCGCCTCCTCGCACCTCCTCTTCTTCGTCTGCCTCTTGCCTCCCGATGCCTCCTCTTGTCTCCTTCTCCTGCTTCAGCTCCTACTCCTCTTCTGCTGCCGCCTTGCTCTCTCTCGCCTCCTCCTCCTCTTGCCTCTCCTTGCCTCAACGGCCTTTTGCCTTCTCTTCCTCCACAGCCTCCTGCAGCCTCCTCTTCCCTCCTCTTCCCTCCTACGGCCTACTTCTCCTCTTCCTCTTGCCTTTTCCTACGCAGCCTCCCTTTCCTCTTCCTCCTCTTTGCTCCTCTTTTAGCCTGCTCTCTTCTCCTCCTCCTCCCCCGCCTCCTCCTCCTCCTCGCGCCTCCCATTGCCTCCTATTGCCTCCTCTTGCCTCCTCCTCCTCGCGCCTCTTCGGCCCTCCTCTTGCCTCCTCCTTTGGCGCTTTTGCCTGCCTCCTCCTTCTTTTGCCTTCTGCCCTGCTCTGACCTCCTCTTGCCTCCTCTTTTGCCCTCCTCCTGCTCTCCACCATTGCCTCCTCCTCCTTCTCCTATTGCCTCCTGCTACCTCAGCTCGCATCCTCGCCTCTCCTCCTTTTGCGCTTTGCCTTCCCTCCTCCTCCTTTACCTTCTGCCTCCTGCTCTCGCCTCCTCTTGCCTCTCCTTTTGCCCTCCTCTTCTTGCCTCCCCTTGCCTCCTCCTCCTCTTGCCTCCTCTTGCCTCTTGGGCCATCCTGCTGCCTCCTCCTCTTCCTCCTCCTGCAGCCTCACCTTGCCTCCTCTTGCCCTTCCCTTCTCTTCTTCTGCAACCTCCTATCGCCTCCTCTTCCCACACTTTGCCTCCTCTTGCCTCATTCTCCTTTTCCTCCTCTTTTCTTCACCTCCCATCCTTTTGCCTTCTCCTTTGCCTCCTTCTCTTCCTCTGCCTCCTATTCCTTCCTCTTTGCTCCTCTTGCCTTTTCCTCCTCCTGCTTTCTCCCATTGCCTCCTCTTCCATACTCCTCCTCCTACGGCACCTTCGGGCCTCCACCTCTAGGCCTCCTCTTGCCTCCTCCTCCTTCTTCTCCTCTTGCCTCCTCCTCCTTCTTCTCCTCTTGCCGTCTCCTCCTCCTTTACCTCCTCTCTCCTGCTCTGCCCTCCTCGCGCCTCTGCTTTTGCCCAGACCCGTTGCCTCCTCTTGCCTCCATTGCCTCCTCTTGCCTCCTCCTCCTCCTCCTCCTCTTGCCACCCTTGGCCTCCTGCTACCTCTGCCTCCTAAGACCCCTCTGCCTTCCTCTTCCCTCCTCTTGGCACGCTCTTCTTCTCCACCTCACACGCCTCCTCTCCTCAACTCTTCCCGCCTCTTGCCTCCTCTTGCCTCCACTTCCTCAGCCTCCTCTTCTTTCCTCTGCCTTCCTCCTCCTCCTCCTGATCCTCCTTTGCCTGCTTTCTCCTCACTCTTCCTCTCTACTCCTCATCCTCCCCCTCTTCCTCTTGCCTCCTCTTACCTCCTCTATCTCCGTCCTTTAGACTCTTGCCTCCTCCTCCTCCTCTTCACTTCTCCTCCAGGAGGAAAGCGGAGGGAAGAGGAGAAGGAGGCAAGAGCAGGCAAGGAAAAGCAAGCGAAGGCGCGAGGAGCAAGACGCCGTTGCCTTTTGCCTCCTGGTGCCTGCTCTTGCCTGCACTCCCCTCCTCCCTCCTCACCTTCTTTCCCGGGGCTCCCGTTGACTCCACCACCTCCTCCCTCCTTCTCCTACCGCTCCTCTTCCTCTTACATCTTCTTGCCTCCTCTTGCGCCTTACGGCGTCCTGTAGCCTCCTTCTCTTCTTCTGCCTTTTGCCTCAGCCTCCTTTCCCGCCGCCATCCTGCTCTCTCCTCCTCCCGCCTCCTCTTTTGCCTACTCCTCGCGCCTCCTCGCGCCTCCTCTGCCCTCTGCTTGCCTCCTCCTCCTGCTTTTCTTCTTGCCTCTTCTGGTCGCCTCCTCCTTCACCTCCTCTCGCCGCCTCTCGCCTCCTCTCACCTCCTCTTCTTCATCTGCCTCTTGCCTCCCGATGCCTCCTCTTGTCTCCTTCTCCTGCTTCAGCTCCTACTCCTCTTCTGCTGCCGCCTTGCTCTCTCTCGCCTCCTCCTCCTCTTGCCTCTCCTTGCCTCAACGGCCTTTTGCCTTCTCTTCCTCCACAGCCTCCTGCAGCCTCCTCTTCCCTCCTCTTCCCTCCTAGGGGCTACTTCTCCTCTTCCTCTTGCCTTTTCCTACTCAGCCTCCCTTTCCTCTTCCTCCTCTTTGCTCCTCTTTTAGCCTGCTCTCTTCTCCTCCTCCTCCGCTGCCTCCTCCTCCTCCTCGCGCCTCCCATTGCCTCCTATTGCCTCCTATTGCCTCCTCCTCCTCGCGCCTCTTCTGCCCTCCTCTTGCCTCCTCCTTTGGCGCTTTTGCTTGCCTCCTCCTTCTTTTGCCTTCTGCCCTGCTCTGACCTCCTCTTGCCTCCTCTTTTGCCCTCCTCCTGCTCTCGACCGTTGCCTCCTCCTCCTTCTCCTATTGCCTCCTGCTACCTCAGCTCGCATCCTCGCCTCTCCTCCTTTTGCGCTTTTCCTTCCCTCCTTTACCTTCTGCCTCCTGCTCTCGCCTCCTCTTGCCTCTCCTTTTGCCCTCCTCTTCTTGCCTCCCCTTGCCTCCTCCTCCTCGCGCCTCCTCGCGCCTCTTGGGCCAGCCTGCTGCCTCCTCCTCTTCCTCCTCCTGCAGCCTCACCTTGCCTCCTCTTGCCTCATGCTCCTCCTCCTCCTCTTTTCTTCACCTCCCATCCTTTTGCCTGCTCCTTTGCCTCCTTCTCTTCCTCTGCCTCCTATTCCTTCCTCTTTGCTCCTCTTGCCTTTTCCTCCTCCTGCTTTCTCCCATTGCCTCCTCTTCCATACTCCTCCTCCTCTTCCCTCCTAGGGCGCCTTCCTGCCTCTACCTCTTTGGCTCCCTCTTGCCTCCTCCTCCTTTACCTCCTCTCTCCTCCTCTGCCCTCCTCGCACCTCTACTTTTGCCTTGCCCTCTTGCCTCCTCTTGCCTCCTCCTCCTCCTCCTCCTCTTGCCACCCTTGGCCTCCTGCTACCTCTGCCTCCTAAGACCCCTCTGCCTTCCTCTTCCCTCCTCTTGGCACGCTCTTCTTCTCCACCTCACACGCCTCCTCTCCTCAACTCTTCCCGCCTCTTGCCTCCTCTTGCCTCCACTTCCGCAGCCTCCTCTTCTTTCCTCTGCCTTCCTCCTCCTCCTCCTGATCCTCCTTTGCCTGCTTTCTCCTCACTCTTCCTCTCTACTCCTCATCCTCCCCCTCTTCCTCTTGCCTCCTCTTGCCTCCTCTAACTCCGTCCTTTAGACTCTTGCCTCCTCCTCCTCCTCTTCACTTCTCCTCCAGGAGGAAAGTGGAGGGAAGAGGAGAAGGAGGCAAGAGCAGGCAAGGAAAAGCAAGCGAAGGCAAGAGGAGGCGCGAGGAGCAAGACGCCGTTGCCTTTTGCCTCCTGGTGCCTGCTGTTGCCTGCACTCCCCTCCTCCCTCCTCAGCTTCTTTCCCGGGGCTCCCGTTGACTCCACCACCTCCTCCCTCCTTCTCCTACCGCTCCTCTTGCTCTTAAATCTTCTTTCCACCTGTTGCGCCTTATGGCGTCCTGTAGCCTCCTTCTCTTCTTCTGCCTTTTGCCTCAGCCTCCTTTCCCTCCGCCATCCTGCTCTCTCCTCCTCCCGCCTCCTCTTTTGCCTACTCCTCGCGCCTCCTCTTCCCTCCTCTGCCCTCTGCTTGCCTCCTCCTCCTGCTTTTCTTCTTGCCTCTTCTTGTCTCCTCCTCCTTCACCTCCTCTCGCCGCCTCTCACCTCCTCGCACCTCCTCTTCTTCTTCTTCCTCTTGCCTCCCGATCCCTCCTCTTGTCTCCTTCTCCTGCTTCAGCTCCTACTCCTCTTCTGCAGCCGCCTTGCTCTCTCTCGCCTCCTCCTCCTCCTCTTGCCTCTCCTTGCCTCACCGGCCTTTTGCCTTCTCTTCCTCCACAGCCTCCTGCAGCCTCCTCTTCCCTCCTCTTCCATCCTACGGCCTACTTCTCCTCTTCCTCTTGCCTTTTCCTACTCAGCCTCCCTTTCCTCTTCCTCCTCTTTGCTCCTCTTTTAGCCTGCTCTCTTCTCAGCCTCCTCCGCTGCCTCCTCCTTCTCCTCCTCGCGCCTCCCATGGCCTCCTATTGCCTCCTATTGCCTCCTCCTCCTCGCGCCTCTTCTGCCCTCCTCTTGCCTCCTCCTTTGGTGCTTTTGCTTGCCTCCTCCTTCTTCTGCCTCCTGGCCTGCTCTGACCTCCTCTTGCCTCCTCTTTTGCCCTCCTCCTGCTCTCCGCCATTGCCTCCTCCTCCTTCTCCTATTGCCTCCTGCTACCTCAGCTCGCATCCTCGCCTCTCCTCCTTTTGCGCTTTGCCTTCCCTCCTCCTCCTTTACCTTCTGCCTCCTGCTCTCGCCTCCTCTTGCCTCTCCTTTTGCCCGCCTCCTCGCGCCTCCTCCTCTTCACACCTCCTCGCGCCTCTTGGGCCATCCTGCTGCCTCCTCCTCTTCCTCCTCCTGCAGCCTCACCTTGCCTCCTCTTGCCTCATTCTCCTCCTCCTCCTCTTTTCTTCACCTCCCATTCTTTTGCCTTCTCCTTTGCCTCCTTCTCTTCCTCTGCCTCCTATTCCTTCCTCTTTGCTCCTCTTGCCTTTTCCTCCTCCTGCTTTCTCCCACTTCCTCCTCTTCTTCAATATTCCTCCTCCTCTTCCCTCCTAGGGCGCCTTCCTGCCTCTACCTCTTTGGCTCCCTCTTGCCTCCTTTACCTCCTTTACCTCCTCTCTCCTGCTCTGCCCTCCTCGGACCTCTACTTTTGCCCTGCCCTCTTGCCTCCTCTTGCCTCCTCCTCCTCCTCCTCCTCCTCTTGCCACCCTTGGCCTCCTGCTACCTCTGCCTTCTAAGACCCCTCTGTCTTCCTCTTCCCTCCTCTTGTCATGCTCTTCTTCTCCACCTCACACGCCTCCTCTCCTCAACTCTTCCCGCCTCTTGCCTCCACTTCCTCAGCCTCCTCTTCTTTCTTCTGACTTCCTCCTCCTCCTCCTGCTCCTTCTTTGCCTGCTTTCTCCTCACTATACTTCTCTACGCCTCATGCTCCCCCTCTTCCTCTTGCCTCCTTTTGCCTCCTCTATCTCCGTCCTTTAGACTCTTGCCTCCTCCTCCTCCTCTTCCCTTCTCCTCCAGGAGGAAAGCGGAGGGAAGAGGAGAAGGAGGCAAGAGCAGGCAAGGAAAAGCAAACAAATGCATGAAGAGGAGGATGCACGCAGAGGCAAGAGGAGGTAACATCAGGACGAAGAAGAGGAGGAGGCAAGAGCAGGGGGAAGTGGAGGAGGGAGTTGGAGGCAAGAGGAAGCAAGAGCAGGAGGTGGAGGAGGAGGCAAGAGTAGGCCAAAAGAAGCAGGAGGAAGCAAGAGGAGGACAGAGAGGAGGAGGAGGAGGAGGAAGCGTGAGAGTTAGGCAAGAGGAGGGAATACGAGTAGAATTGATGAGTAGGAGGCGTCGAGAGTAAAGAGGAGTAAGATGAAGAGGCAAGAGGAGGGAAGAGGAGGCAAGAGGATGATGCACCAAAAGGAGGCGAAAGGAGGAGGCAGAGGCAGAGGCCAAAAGAGGCAAGGTGAAGCAAGAGGAAGAGGCTGAGGTGGCAGAGAAGGAGAAGAAAGAGGAAGAGGAGGAGGAGAAGGCAAGAGGAGGCCACAGGAGGCAGAGAAGGAGGAGGAGGCAAGAAGGAGCAGGACTGGGACTTATTCCCAGGGATTATCCGTGGCACAGACTCAGCATCATCCCCTGTCTTTCTGCTCCGTCTCTCTACTCTGACCACAGGGAAGAGTGAAGCCCTAGGGTGTGCTGCTTGCTTTCTCAGGCTGGATCTAGACTTGATTTCTCTCCCGGTTTGTCAAGAAGCTGCTCTGGGCTCATGGGGTGGTCTTGGTTGAGCTGCTATGATGCTCGGGAAGGGTTCGTTCCTCAGGGCCCAGGCTCTCAGGAGGACTGAACCCCTGCAGCGCGAGAGGGACCAGGACACCAGCCTGCCTTGTCCAGCTTCAGCTGTCCCAGGATGCCATCAGGCACAGCTCCCCAGATAGCCATGATCTCTGGAAAGCAAGGGAAAGAGGTCTCAGGTCCTGGGCTGGCCAGCTCACAGACTCTCAGCAAGCTCCTTGCCCAGGCGATGACAGACGCTGGTGTACACAAAGAGCCCAGAAAAACACTGCCATGGCTGTGGAGCTGGGCTGTGCCCCTATTTCAGACTGCCAGCTCACAGAGAAAGCTGGCCCTCAGTGGTCCCACTTTTGAGGGGACTGAGCCATGCCCAAAGGAGCTTTGATACTCAGGGCAGCCCCAGTACCAGGACCTGCACTCTTGGCAGCCACATTGTGCCCCGAGCCGGGTGGGACCCTCAGGCAGGGCTCTCGTGGCAGCCCCCAGCCCTCTCCAGCTACCCCCACAGCCCAGCAATTCCAGCTTTTGGCAGCTGACAGCCCTGATGCGACCCCTCAGGCAGGAGCTCCCCAAACCCTCACCCTTGCTGCAGAGCTGCTGCAGAACAAGCAGCTCAGCTTCAAGCTGACGGCCATGGTGCAGCAGCCCTCCATCGCGCTTGCTGCTTGCCCTCGGCTCAGGAAAAGGGACGCTCTTCCCGCCTCCTCACCCAAAACTCCTCTCTGACCTGCTCCTTCTCCTGTCTGTCAGCGAGGGTCCCCCAGCCCATCCCTGCTGCCTCCCGACCCTGCTCCCAGCCGTAGAGCAGCTCTCAAGGGCAGCGGTGGGGAGACCCTGAGCAGTGCCCAGCAGCACCCAGGCCTCACTGGCAAGTGCCGGCACTGCCGTGGCACCGGGGAGACCTCCCTGTCATGCAGTGCATCCCCCTGTGACATCAGCCCACATCATCTGAAGGGCCATTATGACATGAGCAGGGAGATGGCACAACAGGGGAGAGAGGCGAGAGATCTTCCTTCTTGTCCTGAGAAACAGGCACCCCCTTTCTCCCAAGTCCTCTGCCAAAAATTGCATCTGCCCCCCTGCACCAACATGTCTCTGCTACTGGGAGCCCGTCCGGGCAGGCGGGGTTTGGGGTTGGCTGCAGTCGGGCTGTTTCCAAGAGATGGGATTGAAGGCCTGTGGGATAAAACAGCCCCTCCCGTGTTACTGAACACTCTCTGCTTTGTGTCACTCTCACGGTAGGAGTAGCACATGCTTCACTGCACTGGTTTGGGCTGGGATGGAGTTCATCTTCTTCATGGCAGCCCAGATGGGGCTGTGTTTTGGTTCTGTGACCAAAACAGTCCTGATAAAACACGGATGTTTCAGCTGTTGCTGAACAGTGCTTGCACAGCATCAAGGGCTTCTCTCTTCCTCGCTCTGACCCACCGGTGAGTAGGCTGGGCGTGGGCAAGAAGCTGCGAGGGGCCATAGCCAGGACAACTGACCCCAACAGACCAAAGGGATATTCCGTACCAGATGACATCGTGCTCAGCAATAAAGCTGGGGAAAGAAGGAGTAAGGCAGGGGAGGTGGTATGTTTGGGGCTATGATGTTTGTCTTCCCAGCTAATTCCCTCAGATACTGCATACGCCCCTCAGTAGGGGTCCACTTGACTTGGTCATTTGCACCATCTTCTTTGAAGGGATACCTTTCCTTCACGCTCAGCTGGAGCCGACTGTAGGGGTAACTGATAGAGTTGGGGCTTGGGTCTCCGGTTTGGTCAGCTGGGGTCAGCGGTCCCAGCTGTGTCCCCTCCCAACTTCTTGAGCACCCCCAGCCTGCTCACTGGCAGGGCACTGCGAGAAGCAGAAAAGGCCTCCCTGCTATCTAAGTAAGAACTGTTCAGCGATAAGCAAAACACCCCTGTGGTATCCACACTGGTGTAGGAGCAAATCCACAACAGAGCACCGTACCCGCTGCAGATGCAGTTAAAATTAAAGATGCAGCTGCAGATGGAGATACCATTGCAGATCCTGATGCAGAGAGCACGGCAGATGCAGATATCAGTGCAGATTCCACAGCAGGTGGAGACACCGCTGGGGACGCAGATACCACTGCAGACGCAGAGACAATTGCAGGTGCCAACACAGATGCAAATACCATGGCAGAGGGAGACACCTCTGCAGATACTGATACGTGTCCACTCACAGAAGCCATTACAAGTACACGTGCAGATACAGATACCATTGCCAAGACAGATACAGTTACAGGTACAATTACGGGTACAGCCAGCATACGAGAGACAGATGCTGGTCCCATCAGAAATACAGCTATTAAGAGCATCACAAGTACCATCACAGATACCGATACCATTACAGACACCCATTAAATATGCAGATACAATGAGAGTTACTGGCACGAAATATTGGAGATCCTGTTACAGACTCCATTGCAGATGCCATAGCAGATGCAGATGCCATAGCAGACGTGACTGCAGATGAAGATGCCATGGGAGATGCAGACACCATTGCAGAGACCGTTCCAGATCACACTGCAGATGCAGACGAGATTTTAGATGGAATTGCAGATGGAGATGCCACTGAAGATGCTGATGCCATTGCAGGTGCCATTGCAAATGAAGCATTTGAAGGTGCTGATGCCATTGCAGATACAGGTGCCAGCGCAGATACCATTGGAGATACCACTGCAGTGGCAGACACCATTGCAGAAGCAGATGTTACTGCAGGTGCCATTGCAGGTGCAGACACCCATGCAAATGCAGAAAGAGTGGCAAATGCCATTGCAGATGCAGATACCACGCAGATGCCATGGCAGTTTCAGTCCATGCTCCGATAGCACTGAAGGTGCCATTGAAGATACCACAGCAAATGCCATTGCAGAGACCACTCCAGATGCAGATACCACTGCAGATGCCATTGCAGATGCAGAGAGCATTGCAGATGCAGACGCCATTGCAGATGCAGATACCACTGTAGGAGCAATTCCAGAAGCTCTTAGCAATGTGTATGCCGTTGCAGATTCCATTACAGACGCAGATACCACAGCAGGTGCAGATGCCATTGCAGATGGCATTGCAGAATGAATCAGCATTGCAGACACCCTTGCAGGTGGCATTGCTGAGGCACAATGCATTCCTCAGAACATCACAGATGGAGATAGCAATGCACATGGCATTGCAGAGGCACATGCCATTGCAGACGGTGTTGCAGATGCAGCTAGAGTGGCAGAAGAACATCTGATTGCATGAGGATACCATTGAAGACACCATTGCAGATGCTACTGCAGGTGCAGGTATGACCACAGATGCCATTGCAGTTGCATGCAAGAATTCAGAGAGAAATGCCATTCTACATGCAGACACCACTGCAGACGCTGTTGCAGATGCAGATACCATTGCAGATCCAATACTGCGTTCCAGGTGGCACTGAAGAATTGCAGGCACCATTGCAGATGCAGTATCATTGCAGATACAGTAACGGGCCGAAGGACGGGTAGAGCTACAGACGCCATTCGAGACACGCGTGCTGGCACCATTAGAAATGCAGGTACCAGTACCATCACAGCGACCGACAGAATTGCATACACAGATTCACATTGAACTGCTGATACAATTGCAAATACAGGCACAGAACAGACACCATTCCAGATAAAGGTACAGTTACACACACAATTGACGGTACAAGGACAGTCTCCCTTGCAAGTGCACATTCAGTTACACCACCACCAAGAGCAGCTACAGCAAGTGACGCCACTGCTGACTGAGGTACCACGACAGACAAAGGAACCCTTACACATAAAGACACCGATACAACTGCAGCTGCCGTTACACACAGATGTGCTGTTACACGCAGAGGTACAGATACATATACAGATAACTACACAGACAGTCACCGACAGGGCGGTGGATGAGGATGCCGACATGGATACAAAGACAAGGACGGACACGGGTGCAGTTACAGAGACGGACACAAATACCCACAGAGGTACAAGCAGAGACAGAACTCCAGCTCCAGACTCCACAACACACACAGATACAACTGCTGATCCAGAGACAGCTGGAGGTACGGATACAATTACACTTACAGACAGCATTACACATACAGATACCACTACACATACCGATACACAGAGAGAAGGTGCCACTGAACATACCACTGCAGGTGGCATTGCAGGTTCCAACACCAGGGCAGGCACCATTTCAGATGCACATACCGCTGCTGAGAACCCTGCAGATGCCATTGGCAAAGCAAAGAACACTGCAGATGCAGGTGCCACTGGCATTGAAGAAACCGTTGCTGGTGCCACTGCAGATACTCATCCCATTGCAGCTATCGACAGCATTGCACTTACCCAGGCAGCTACCAATACCATTGCAGATGCCTCTACCACTACTACAGCTCCTGATACCAGTACAGAGACCGCGATACCATTACACACAGTCACACCCATACCCAGACCGTCAGCGGTACAGAGACCATTAGAGAGGGCCATGCTGCTACTATTTCAGCTAGCAAGAGAATGACTCACGCGCATACAGAACCCAGATACACAGACACCTACAGAAACCATTGCAAGTCCACGTGCAGATACAGGTACCATTCCCTATGCAGGTACAGTTACAGGTACAGTTACAGGTACGGACAGAGATAGCATTAGAGGCACAGATACTACTGGCACCATCACCACCACAGGTACCAGCACCATCATCCATACCACTGCATAAAGTAGTTTAATTACAGATACAGATGCCCATGGAATTTCAGATACAATTGCAGATACAGGCACAAAATCCATAAAGTTCCAGATACAGTGGCAGATAAAGATATAAATAAACAGTACAAAGTGCACTCCCAGGCACCATTACACGAATACCACCGCAGATGCAATTACAAGTACAGATACAATTACACACAGAAGTACAGATACAATGAGAGTCCATTGTCTCCAAGGGACAGAGTTACCATTCCAAGTGAAGCTATTCATACAAATACAATTGTAGACATTGAGACAAATCCAATTGTAGATTCAGATACAGGTGCTATTACACATGCAGGCACTCATACAGTTACCATTACAGACAGACACCAATACTAACACAGAGACACCAATATCAACACCTGCAACTGCATCTGAAATTGTATCTGCATCTGCCGTTGTAACTTCAATGGAATCTGCATCTCTTCTGGCATCTGCAACAGCACCTGCAATTGTCCCTCCATCTGCAGTGATTCCTGCAATGGCACCTGCCTCTGAAATACTAACTGCATATGCAATGTTATCTGCACTGGCATCCGAACCTTCAATCCTATCTGCATCTGCAACGCTATCTGCAATGGTATCTGCACCTGCAACGCCATCTGCACTGGAGAGTTGCAGACAACGGTACGGTTGCACACACACCATTCCAGATGCAGATACCTTCGTAGATGCCACGGCAGATTCAAATACCATTGCAGATGCAGAGGCCATTGCAGATACTGATCCCACTGCAGATATCGACAGCATTCCACATACCGATGCAGACAGCGACACCATTACAGATACACACACAGCACACCGGGGCATTATCCCCTGCTCAGCACTGCTCAGACCACATATGCAACACCGTGCCGCCTACGGGGCTTCCTCCCTCCACACCCACACGTTCCCCCCATCCCGATACAGGACAGACATCCACCAGCTGCAGCCAGGACGCGGGAGCACTCCCCACCCAGGGAGAGGCCGAGGGCACGGGGCGGCTCAGCCCGGGCAGGAGAGGGCTCCAGGGCTCGTCACAGCCCGCCAGGACCTTCAGCCAGGCTCTTTGTCCTGCTAGGGGGCAGGAGGAGGAGACACCACGGCCACAGTGGAGAGGAGAGACCCGGCATTGCCCCTCCAGCCTGCTGCCGGCCTAGCAGCAGCTCCAGCTGAAGGGACCTCACAAACACCCACCCAGCCACCAGCCTGCTGCTGGCCTATCACCTGCAGGGACAGAAGTGACCTCACAAGCAACTTCCAAGACACAGGCCTGCTCCTACCCTATCAGCATCTCCGGCAGAAGTGACCTCACCAGCCCCGCCCCAGCCTTCCCCTCGCTGCTGGCCCCTTGCCTGCCCCCCAACCGGCCTCTCCTCTGCCCCCCAGCTCCCTCCTCTCTGCGCTGTCACTGGCAGGCACTGAGCACCTCACTGCCACCTGCTGCTCCTGATCAATCAGCTTCCTCCCACACAAGTGACCTCACCGCACCCCAGCAATGTCACCTTCCACCCCACTCCCCCATCCCCTCTCCTGGCCTCTGCCTCCGGCTCTCACAGTCCCTGCCCTCCTCCTGCCTCCCCAGGGGCCGCGGAGCTCAGAGCTGGGGGAAAGGGGGCACAGCGCTGCTCAAGAAACCTTCTGCTGGGGATTCGCAGGTTGAGTCCTGCTCGTAAAGGAGGCACACTCGTCTCTGTGAGGAAGAAAACACCCTCCTGACCACTGCAACACTCTGACTCCCAGCCCACACTGCCTTTGGTGGGGAGGGACCAAAGAAATCCCTTCATTGCCTCCGACACTCAAACGGCTTCAACACGGACGCGACTAGAGTTGTCCCGACCCTGTTGCAGAAGCGGGTAAGGAGCCACCAACAACCGCAGCGTCTGTATCTCCAGACCCCGCTGCAGAACACGCTCTGCCCTTGCTCTTTGCAGAGACGCCGCTTCCTCAGCAGCGGGGGATGGGCGTGAGCCAGGCAACACCGAAAACAGTAAAAGCAGGGGCAGGCCAGTGCTATTGGTCAGCATGCTCCCGCTGCCCCAGGGGCTGGGAAATGGAGCGGCCAGAGCATACAGGTGTGTCTGATTGCAAAAATCAAAAGTAAAAAGAAAAAACCAAACAACTTTGGCAATCTGAAGTTCTGCTCAAAATGACACCTCCTGTCTTAATCCAAAATAACCCTGTCCATGTTTGCTTTCATCCCAAAAGGCCAAATTAAAAAAGAAAAATAAATAACTAAAAAGAAGCCAAGAATATTATGCAGTGCAGATTATATTCCAAGATTTAGTAACTTGTAGGCAGACGCAGATGCCACTGCAGATGCAGATACCATTGCAGCTACCACTGTAGATGTAGATACCATCTGAGACGCCATTTCAGCTGCAGATACCATTACAGATTAAGATTACTCGGCAGAGGTAAATGCCACTGCAGGTGCAGATACAACTGCAGAGGCAGGTACCACTGCAGATGAAGACACCATTGCAGTTATTGTTGCACATACCATTATGCCAAACTTTTTCTATTCCAAGACTTTGTAACTTGCATCCAAGCTTGGTCCTCCCGAGAATCTTCTGCTCTATCTTCTCCCCCATCTCCTTCTGCCACCAGCCACAGAAAGAAGTCTCTCTCAAGGGCCTGAGTAATTTGACCACAAGAAAGCAAGAAAAGGTGCTCCTGTATTAAGGAGGAAGGGTAGGAACTTGGGAGACATTTCCATTTTGTTACAATCACAAGGGATGACCATCCTTGCTAGCAGAGATTCCCTTTGCCAGAACCAAATGACATCTCTCAGGAGAAAGCAGCTCCCTTAACTCTTGACTATTCTCTGACTTTCCCCACCTTTTTGGAGATGGGCCAGAGCCCCCTCAACCTCAGCAATCGCTCTGGAGTTAAGCAACAGGAACATCGAGTTTCGAATGTAGACTCCTTGCTGCCTTGCTCTGGTAATCCTTCAGAACGATGCAGAAGGACTCTCCAAACTGGGACCTCTTTGTCTTGCCAGCCAAAACACTTTTATTTCAATACGGATTCCTCCTCCATGCTCTACTGCTGCAAACCAGCCACTGAATTCACAGCAATTCAAAAGCAGCTCTTCTCAGGAAAAACAAAAACAACACACAATCAAACTCCCCAAACCAACCCAAAACCCAACAAGAAAGCTACAGCTGATGAGAAATGCTAGTTTTCAAACTGGCATTGTTTGAAAGCAAAAACACTCTGCCCAGCCACAAATCTAAAGGAATAGGTTGATGAACAGTGAATAATTATCATTTTAATGGTGGATCATTATTATCATGATAATGCTGACAATTTTTATTATAAATAACATTATATTATTATAAATAAATATCATTATAAAGAAGCAGCCTTGCCTTTTCTGTTGACTGCTAATGGGGTATCGCCCGTATCAGTCCCTGACTACTTGGAAATCATGAATGCATGTGCACCACTACTTAGCTTATTAGGTAGGAGGATGGTTTTTTCTATTTCAGAGCCTTGCAAGGATTCATTTAGGACGTCACCATAATGAAAATGGCCAGGCTAACTGCTTGACTTGTGACCGCACCAGGTACAGAAGGAAAATGCTGCCAGGTTTGTCCTCTTGACCGGACACCTAACCACGCAGGGTGACCAGAGCAGGATGGATTCCAGGAAAGATACCTGGGGTTTGCTGCTCACATGGACACTACTGCTGCTCACATCCCCCTTCCCAACTCTTCTCTGGCTGCATTCTACTTCGATAGGGCACAGCATTGCTAAACATGGTCACTTTGAGCTGAAAGAGGCACAAGCCATGCCTAAAAAGAAGCACCCTTGCTAAATTCCAAGGTTAATGTCACAGCAGACTGCGGAGCAGTTCCTATGTGCATCTACCCTCGTTTTGCATCAGAAAGTGATTTTGCACATGCGATGCCTTACAACAGGGCTTTGGAGCCTGGCTTTGCCTCATACCTCTCCTTCTGTTTGCTGGCCAGGGCTCCTCCTGGCTCTGCCAGGGTGGAGAGTAAAGCAGGAGTCTCTTAGGAGGCGCATCTGTCTGGCATCCACCTCTATTCCATGCTCTCCAAGCTCTTCTGAGTGCAGCTATGGAAAGCAGCTCTGGCTTGTCTCCCAAACTGTGTGCTGAAACCTGAGGAAAAGTCACTGAACCCCTGGAAAAAGGTCACCCATAAGGATCATCAAGTCCAAATCCCTGCTCCTGTACCTACAAGGTACAGAGCACGGACCTGCCTCCAACATTGATAGAACTCCTTGGCTAGATTCCCTGGAGGAGTCTGGGGCTGCCCCCTGTGACATTCCGTGGTCTCCAGGGGAGGCCAAAACATTGCAGAGCTGCCTGCAAGAGGTGCAGAAGAGCTACCAGGCATGGACCTGCCCCCAACATACACAATGCTCTTTGGGTAGCTACTCTAGGAAGTCTGGGGCTACTGCCTGGGACTTGATCTGTCTGCAGAGGAAACCAAAATGCTCCTGAGATGCCTGGGAGGAGTATCAGGCAGCTACCAGGCATGGACCTGCCTCCAACGTTGACAAAATGCCTCAGGGAGCTTCCTTGGAGGAGTCGGGCGTTGCTACCTGAGAATTCCTCCTTCTCCAGAGGAGGCCAAGACACCCCTGGAGAATCATAGAATTGTTTAGGCTGGAAAAGACCTTTAAGATCATCAAGTCCAACTGTTAACCTAGCACTGCCAAGTCCACCACCATCCAGGAGATGACTGGGAGGAGTCCTGGGGAGCTACTGGGCATGGACTTTCCCCCAGCATACACATTGCTGTTCAGGTAGTTACCTTAGACTAGTCTGGGCTTGCTACCAGGGAATTCCCTGGTCTCCAGAAGAAACCAAAGAGCTCCTGGAGATGCCAGAGAGGAGTCCTGGGGAGCTGCAGGGCATGGACCTGCCTTCAATATGAAGAAAGCTCTTCAAGTAACTAACTAGAGAGGACTCGGGGGATGCTACCTGAAACTTCATCTATAGCCAGGGAACAGCAAAACACTCCCAAGCTGCCTGAGAGGAATCCCAGCAAGGTACAAAGCACGGACATGCCTCCAGTATCGACAAAATGCCTGTGCTAGCAACCTTGGAAGAGTCCAGGGCTGCTCACCAAGGAATTCATCCATCTCCTGAAAAGGCCAAAACATTCTGGAGCTGCCTGGGAGAGGTCCCGGGGAGCTACAGAGCATGACCTGCCTCCAACATACACAGTGCTCAGTAGCTTTGTACTCAGTAGTACTCAGACCTTTGAAGAGTCTCGGGCTCCTGCCGGAGAATTCATCCATCTCCAGAGGAGGCCAAAACACTTGTGCAGCTGCCTGGGAGGAGTCCCGGGAGCTACCGGGCACGCACCTGAGTCCTACATGAAGAAAACTTTTCAGGTAACTACCGAGGAGGAGTCTGGGGCTGCTACCCAGAAAATTCAGCCATCTCCAGGGAAGGAAAAAACACTCCCAGGCTGCTCCGGAGGAGTCTCAGCAAGGTACGGAGCATGGACCTGCCTCCAACATGGAGAAAACTCCTTGGGTGGATTCCCTGGAGGAGTCTGGGGCTGATACCTGAGATTTCAGCTACATCCTGCGAAGGCCAAAAACTCCAAAGCTGCCTGGGAGGACTT